>NC_056741.1:529013317-529190817 GCF_019279795.1 Protopterus annectens
GAGGCAGCACAATCAAGAATGAGAAATGGTTTACCCTGTTGGTAGATGTCCTAATGAGTGAAGTATGTGTTAAGTGTGGTATGTTGCGTGCACGCGTGCATGTGTATGTGTGTGGGGGGGTCAGAGATCAAAGAATTAGCAATGTAGTGGTTAGAATGAAGTAATAACTGAAATGGGGAGAAAGGCTAAAATTGTTTGTTACTTAGAATCTATAACTAGAGATGCTAAGAGGTAGAATATGAGAAAGACGGCCATAGCTGGCTCAGCCAGCACCCAGTACTCATTCTCAATCTGGCACCCCCACCCCCTCAGCTCTTAACAAAAAAAAATGGTCAGTCCCCCAGTCTGGTGCTCCACACCAGGACCAATCTCTTACCTAAGTCACCTCAGTTATTCAAGTGAGGAGCAAAAAAAGTCTGCTCCCTTAATGTGATTCCTGCTCCACCCCCTTCAAAAAAAAAAAGAGGGGGACTTTCCACTCTCCTCTCAAAGTGCTGAAGTGCATTTCTTATTTCTGTAATGACACTGAGAAACGATGGTACAGAAATCAAGATGCAGGAACTGCACTTTCTAATCGTGCCCGCAAACACCTTGTGTCCAGGTCTTCACCTCATCTTTGCTATGCTTCTGATGAGAATGATTTGCAAAGTGAAATCTATTAAAGTAGTAATAGCATCTAATGAACATGTGAAATTAGAGCCCCTAATTTGTGTACAGTGTGTGTGTGTGTGTGTGTGTGTGTGTGTGTGTGTGTGTGTGTGTGTGTGTGTGTGTGTGTGTATGTGTGTGCCTGTCTGTCTATGTTCACTAATGGCACAGTGCAACTCAAGGTTTATTTCAAGTAGCAGAATTCAAATAACCGATAACCAGTCAGGCCTTGTCTTAGCTGTACTGATTAATTTTGACACTGCAGTTGCTTATTTATTTTGAGAGAAGACCCTGGACATCTCAAGGCTGTAATGTTTGAAGATCTGGGTGAGTGGAAAACACAGTAATTGTCTTATAAAAAGTGTAAAGAAAAAATGGTGTATTGTAAAAATGTGACTGTTCTGGCAAGAAACGAGGTTCTGGGTATCAAATATATCAATTTAAGTCGTTTTTGTATTGTATAACTGTTGTCGGCTACACACTAAAGTGCGCTAGCCTGTTTATAGCATTTACAGTGTCTTCTGTGTGTTTTTCTGCTGTTTCCTGAAAAAAAAAAATTCTCTCTTTTTCCGCCTTTGCTGAACTAGATTAGTCCAGATTTCAGGTTTTGCTGAATTCCGGACTGTGGTATAGTTTCCTGTGTTGCCCATATCCTTACTTGGATAGGAGGAAGCTTCTCTGTTCACCAGTGAGAGTGGGGAGCTTTGAGCAGCCTATCTGTCCCTGGAGGAGTGGTCTCAGCCCTGAAACTAGTAGCTTATTGGCTGTTTTGGATCAATTCCTATCTCTTTCAGTTTCCCTGCTTTAAAACCCGCATTTGCACGGCTTTGCGTCAGTATAGAACTCTGCACAGCTCCTCGTGGTGTCCTGCAAAGTGATACAGGCAACAGAGAGACCCAAGAGAGACTTTCCAGATTTAAGTATTTTTTCTCTGTTTTTTTTTTTTTTTTGCTCCGACTGCCTTTTCCCACCTAAAAAGTGAATTTCTAACTGATCTGTGCTTTAAAAAGTTTAAATTGCATTTGCCTTCTGCTTTTTACAGTTTTTGCACTTGTTTTATATCAATTTAAGTTGTTTTTGTATTGTATAACTGTTGTAGGCTACACACTAAAGTGCGCTAGCCTGTTTATAGCATTTACAGTGTTTTCTGTGTGTTTTTCTGCTGTTTCCTGAAAAAAAAAAAAAAAAAACCAAACCAAAAAAAAAAATATTCTCTTTTCCCGCCTTTGCTGAAATAGATTAGTCCAGATTTTAGGTTTTGCTGAATTCCAGACTGTGGTATAGTTTCCTGTGTTGCCCATATCCTTACTTAGATAGGAGGAAGCTTCTCTGTTCACCAGTGAGAGTGGGGAGCTTTGAGCAGCCTATCTGTCCCTGGAGGAGTGGTCTCAGCCCTGAAACTAGTAGCTTATTGGCCATTTTGGGTCAATTCTTATCTCTCTCAGTTTCCCTGCTTTAAAACCCGCATTTGCGCAGTTTTGCACAATTTTGCGAATAGAGCAGCATCGGAAGCACAGCTTAAACAGGTTTAAACTATTCCCAGCTCCACAAAGTCTGTTCTTCACTTTTTCCCTTAGAACTGTTCTAAATCTCAAAGTAAGCACTCTATTTTCATTCTAAAGCCCTGCAGTTGCTCGTATAAGTAATCTTATAAGTAAGCACTAATAAACTAAAGCACTACACCCTCTTATACTCCCTTAAAGTACTTGGCTCCTTATTGGTCCTTTTTGATCAGTCAAAAAGTAGTTCCTTATACTATTCTGGCAAGTCCAAAAGTCATTTTTGGGTTTACTCTCCAGTCTAGCTGGTGAATCTGGGAATCTTGAGGCAATGTTACAACTGCCTTATGTACACCGACCACCCTCTCCTCCTCCCAACAAGCTCAAATATATGTGAGAGATGCAACTATATAGCCAAACTGGAGGCTGAGCTCTCTCAACCCAGTACTGGCGCAGTCAGTCAGGTGGAGAAGGTAACCACACACACCACAAATCAAGTCTCACAGACCTATCGCAACAGCAAACCAAACACATAAACACAAAAAAACATACTCGGAGGCTCTAAATAAAAATCTTCCCAAGCAGCAGAGACCTCCAAAGCAGACATCCAAGCAACCGCTACCCCACAACAATATCCATGTATCACATAGTTCACAAAGTCAGTGTGCCACACAGTCACAGCCCTTAAGGCTAAACAACACACCTAATACACTTGTAATAGGTGACTCTATTGTCAGACACACTGATGTCCCCCTCACCAGGCTGAACAAGGAGAAGGTCACTGTAAGCTGCCTGTCGGGTGCCAGGATCTGCCACATAACACAAGCACTCAGGTCACTCCAAAGCAAGTACAAATATGACTCCGTCATTGTCCATGCTGCTGTGAATGACATGAGACATACCTCCCTGGACTACATGAAGAGAGACAGAGGAGCTCTCTGATCATGTAGCCCAGGCTGGTATGACCCTGACCTTGAGTAGCATCTTACCCTCACCAAGAATGATGCCACAATATAAAGACAAAATTATCAATTTTAACAATTGGCTAAAGTATTGGTGTCATTCAAAGGGGATCCAGTGTCTGTCAGCCTGGGATGACATGCTCGACAAGCCACGTTGCTTCGCTAGGGACGGCTTGCACCTGTCACCCCTGGGCTTTCGGATATTGGCTAAGGCTCTTGCCACCCCCATAGTGCCTTTTTTAGGCAAGGCTCAAAAGACAAACCCACCTCCATAGATAACACAAGGAAAAAGAAACTAAGGGTAATGCTGCTCAACGCCAGAAGTCTAAACCTCAAGATGCACACACTCAAGGCTCTCCTCAGTATGGAGAATATCGATATCTGTGCAGTAAAAGAAACCTGGTTCAAGGCTTTTCGGCCCCAAAACTCGGTCTGAACCACAAAAGGAGGGGGAGTATCCATATTCATCAAAGATACCCACACCTCCAGGTTAGTGGCACTGCACGAAGCATCAGAGACCATCCATGTGAACTAACAGTGGGCAAAACTGCCTTTCAGTTTGTAGCCTGCTACAGACCACCCTCCCAAACTCAGGAACCCCACTCAGTTTTCCTGAGAACACTGGAAAATATGAAGGTCTCTCCAAAACCATCATATTGGGTGACTTCAACTACCCAAACATAAACTGGGAGCACTACTCAAGCCCCAACACCCTCGCCCAACACTTCCTAGAATTTATAAACTCAAATGCTATGGAACAACTGGTCACCACTCCCACAAGAGGGGAAAACATATTGGACCTGATCATCACCAACATGGGGACTCTATGTTCCATACCAGAGGTATACCCCTCATTGGTAAGATCTGACCATAAATTAATCTCACTGGACATCCATATCCCGTCCCCACCCCCAGCCAAGGAAACCACGGTGAAGAACTTCTCAAAAAGCAAACTTCACACTTCTCAAAACCGAGGTGGAATCCTTCAAAGCCCCCGGGCCAGTGGAAAATATGGCCCAAACCAGAGAATCCTTTACAAACGCATTCTATGGACACCTACAGGAATGCATGGATTGTGTTATCCCAAATAAAACCAAGACTCACTCCTCCAAAGGCAGGAGACCTGTCTGGTGGACCCCAGCCATAAATAAGCTATACAACAGAAGGAGGAAGCTACTACAAGATGGAGCAAAATCCCAAAAAGGGAAGGCATCTCTGATCAGTACTAGCAAGAAACTATGATTCCTCATAAAATTATCTAAGGCCAGCTTCGAAAGAAAAATTGCACAAGATGCTAAAGATAATCACAAGGCCTTCATTAGTTATGTCAGGAACCTGGGTGGCAACTCCCAGATATGCTCTGAGTTAGTGCAAAATGACAAAAAATACACTGAACCCACAGACATTGCCAACATCCTGGCAGACAGGTTCAGTGCAAACTTCTCCCCCCCCCTTCTCCCCCAAAAGAGCAAATGTCTATCCCAACAGAGTGTAGCCTCCCTGACATCACAGATGCACAGGTGAGAGCTGCCCTCTCCAAAGCAAAAAACACAGCATCAATGAGACCGGACGGTGTCCCGGGCTGCGTTTTACATGAGCTACAAGAAGAACTGAACCCTCACATAAAGTCACTGTTCAATCTCAGCCTTACTACAGAATATGTACCCAAGGAATGGTGTACAGCAACAGTGGTCCCACTCCACAAAGGTGGTGCCACAACGGACCCCGGAAACTATCGCCCTATAAGCCTGACTAGCCTGGTCTGCAAAGCTATGGAGCGTATCATCATGGAACTCATAAACAAAGACATTTGGAACCTCCAAACACTGGATCCTACCCAATTCGGCTTAGTTAAGGGCAGATCTTGCCTCTTGAACCTGGTCGGCTTCTTTGAAACAGTCACCAAGGCCATAGATGAAGGGAAGGCAATCCACACAGCCTACCTGGACCTCGCAAAAGCCTTCAACACAATACCCCACTCGGGCATCATAAATAAGCTCACCAGCTTAAATATCAACCCCTATGTCACAAGATGGGTTGCAAACTGGCTCAGGGATAGAACCCACATGGTCAGAATTGCAGGTGCCATGTCAGACTCTAAACCAGTTACAAGTGGCGTCCCACAAGGCTCAGTCCTGGGACCTCTCTTGTTCAGTATATATTTCTCTGAGATACAGGCTAACACGGGAGGACTATGGCTGACCAAGTTCACAGATGACTGCAAACTGGGTGCCATAATCGACTCACCGACTGACACAAGCATCCTCCAAAAAGGTCTCACAGAGACGGATAACTGGTGCCAGAGCCATGGCCTAAAGCTAAATGCCAAAAAGTGCATAGTTATCCCCTTTGGGAAAAACAAAGTGCCCACAAATTACCACGTAGGTGGTAAGCCATTAAGTACAGAAGAAGTTATTAGGGATTTGGGGACCCAAGTAGATAGCAATCTCTCCTTTGACAATCACGTTGCCAAAGTGGTTAGAAAGACCTTCTATATAGCCCACCTTATCATGAAAGGGTTCACATCTGGATCAAGAGAGGTCATTGTGCCCCTCTACTCATCACTCATCAGGCCCATAATTGAATACAATGCCCCATTTGGGATGTACCTTACCCGACACCTGCAGCAACTGGAAAGACCCCAAAAGTACCTCACCAAGAGGATCAAGGGACTCAAACAGATGCCCTACACAGTTAGGCTAGAGAAACTCCAGCTCTACTCAGTTGCTTACCGCCTACTCAGAGGCGATCTGTGCCTGATGTATAAAGCCATGTCCAAACCAGAATTAATGGACATGCTCCACCTCAGGAAATCCAAATCCCTTAGAGCTACACGCTCCAGGGACTTAAACCTCAGCACAGAAATAAATAGGGCATGCTGGAGGGACAGATTCATATCCCAGAGGCTCCCCTCACTCTGGAACAAAATCCCAATCCATGTTAGGCAGAGCCCCTCAATGACCCTCTTCAAGAGAAATCTTGACGAGTGGATGGGAGATCATAGGTTTACCCCTGGGATCTCTTGTGTGTCCCTACTAGACAGAGGCACAGTAAACTAACCTTAAAAGGGCTATCTTCTGTGACCTACTATACAGAGGCACAGTCAACTAATCTAAAAGGGTGGCAAAAGCCAAACACACTCTGGCTAGGCTTATAAATGCCCTAGATCAGATAGCCTAGTATCAACCTATGAACCTATGAACTTATAAAATACATTTTTATAAGTATAAAGTCCCCATTTTAATCATGCAGCAAACTTCCTTCCTAGCTACTGTTAGTAAATGTGACACATTTGACAATCTGTTCTTTTTTATGCAAGATCTTTTTTTGCCTTATAAATAGTATAAATGGAATATTTTAAGTTGGAATCAAGAGACTGCTCTGGCAAGCAAAGGAAGGCATATAAAATACACATTTAGCCATGCTACAAGCTTTCTTCATAGTTGCTAGTAAGTGTTCCATGTTTTGCCCGTTTGCTCAACATTTTGAGAGGAAGTGTAGTGTTCCGCATTTAGCTGACTATGGTTAAGATTGCTTTAATTCTTTTCTTGTTAGTGGTATGGATGATAGGATGGTAATGTCAAACCTCACTAGCCTGGATACATCCAAGCAGAAGATTTTTAGAAACATTTGCAGTTTTAATTCTCTCAGTCATTAAAACAACAAAGAGTTATAACTTCTGACACTTGCGCCTTGTTCACAATTATGACATTCAGAAAATCATACACGCATCATTTAGAATCTGCTCCCCTCCCAAAAAACTATTCAAACAGTAGGGTGGGTAATTGTGATCAGACATTCCATTTTATGCCATATCCCAATACACTCATGTCTAAATTGTTTCTGTTGGTGTTAGTAATGCAGAGCAGAAATAAGCAGGTGGTTTATGTTGTATTTTCTGGACACATTTGTCTTTCTCAATGCTGAGTTTTCTGTGGTGGTCTAGAACAGTTTAACATTATGTGGTTGGTTATTTTTGTCACTGTATCAGTTCATTCATTATATCTTCAGATCCTGAGCTATTTTAATGCATCAAAATAATTAAATGTTTCTTATTTTGAATGGGACTTGCCATATTAATGTGTTCTTGGAGTTCCTGCTCCCAGAATCCAATCCAAGCCCCCATTACACATGTCATGCTATGTATAAGCACACATTTTGTTTTCTACTGCAAAGTAAATTAGAATGACAGTAGTGTGAGTCACATGGATCTTGCACAGTTTCCAGAACCTGGCTATTTTTTTATTTATTTATTAATTTATTTTGCCTGATTTAGCCTGATTTGTATTCTTAGCACGGCTGTTAGCTTTTAACAACAATCACAAATTCTCAGCAAGATAAAGAAGTTGAACTGCAGATTTTTTAGGGTGACAGTTCATAGTTCTTCAAGTGCTGGGAGACCTGCCCTCGCATTCTTCCTAAGCTGTCAAAGTTATCTCTGTAACCCAGAAGTAGTTAGGTGACCACTCCTTCTTCAGTATCAAAAAACGTTTAACAGATGTGCAGATGTTTAAACTACTTTTGCTATTTAAAAATGTCTGCAGTGGGAAGCTTTTTTGTCTTGAATGTTGGTGAAACGTGCTCAGTTTGCTTAAAAGTATTTTATTATTTCTGCCATGTTATTTCTGTCCTTATAATGTACAAAACAGGTACAACTTGCTGTTCTTGAATTTGTGTTATGGGATTCTTTTTCCTAAGGCAAAAATGTCTTTGTGCTGTTCTCCCACTTATGTTGCATTGTTAGATATTGACTTATAACACTGTAGCATCCTAACACTTCATCCAAACCATAAACCTTGATCAAGGCAAATATAAATTATTCTGTAAATTGTACATGTTGCCAGGATATGTAAAATATGTAAATAAATTGCTAGACTAATTATTAAGGGTCATGAAAAGCATTGTACAATCAGAAGTTGTAACTCCTTGGAGAGAGATAAAAAAAGACTGGCCTAGGCATTCGGTCTTGATTGAGATGGTCCTCTGCAATATCCAGTAAGTCAGAAACAGGAACAGTATATTTAATAAGAAATACATTCAAGGAACAAATATTAACTCTAGAGGGTGACTTATATAAAATATACTTATGTGTAAATCAGGAAAAAAGTAAGTATATGATTTTTAATAATGAGGGGTACTGCTACCATCTGTTTAAAAAGGATATTAATAGAAAGAGTACTTCTTATTAAATATTTGGGAATAATGTTTGAAGAGAGAGGTAGATGGAAAGCATACAATGAATATGTAAAGCAATGGATGGAGACTAAAGCATCTAATTTATGTCATTTGGATAATCAGTTGGGGCAGTATAAAACTGCTGTTAGCAGTAAATTGTAAAATCTATCCATCGATTGCTCTTGGAGCTGAAATGTGGGCATTGAATATAAGGATCAATTTAATGGTTAAAGTTTATAGATAGGTAAAAAAATATTTTTTGGTTGCTAATATCCTTCCTAGAGATTCATACCCAAGAAGAGTTCAGAATAATATTAGTAGAAACAATTATAGAATTCACAGTGTTCTTCAGCTGGATCAGAATTATGAAATTAAAAGGTCAAGACCTTGTGGAAAAACAGTTCTGGCTAGAAAACAAAGAGTGGTATCTAAATTACAGACTTAGATCTAATTATTTAAGGAAGATAAATCAAATCTTGGTAAAATGTGAATTGGTACATCTGGAAAATTATTTTTAAAAAGACATATAAATAAGTAACTCTTACATTCCATATTTAAAGAAGTTAATTAAGAAAGATGGGAGATTAGAAAACAAGAGTAAAATTGAATAAAATTAAAATTAAAAATTTTTTTGCAAGAGTGTTATTGTCACATAATAATACAATGTAGTTACAAATTATTGACAGGGATATGTTAAACATCTATAGAAAATATAAATTCAAACTGTTTGAGAGCTGTGTGCATGGTAGAGAATATAATAAGAAGCAAGCAGGACTTGAGCCATGAATTTCTGAGGAGATAATCAAGGAAAATTTAATGCATGTAGTATACTTTTCTACAACATACAAAGCAATGAGGAAAGAAGCTGTAACAAAAATATTAGGAGTTAATTATAGATTTTTTTGGAAAGGAGATGTGGAAGAATTATTCAAAATGTTATTTACAACAATATTTACAATAGCAAACAAGCAGACAATCTATCAATAAAGAAAATGATCGAAAGGACAGCAAGAAATCTGTGAATGACTGAGAAATTAAGAGACGAGTAGTTGTAGAAGAGTTATTTATTAGATTTTCTTATTCTTATTTTTATTATTCGTGTGTGTGTGTGTGCATGTGCGTGTGTGTGTGTGTTTAATTAATTGTAAAATTATTTTATAGATAGATAATTTCAATGTGAATTAACGTCATTATATTTTTAAATGAAGGATTAATGTGCAATATTATAAGCTAGCAGTGGGTTGAAATAAACTATTAAACAAACAGTAAAAACATAATCAAGATGTTTAGAAATGTACATCAATATCCAGAAGGCAGACTCCAATTGCATTAAGTACAGAACAAAAGCGCTAAAAATAAAATACCAGTTCCTGCTTTGAATTTTTCTCCATGCCTATTATTTACTTTTGAAAGTTTTTTGGTTGTGTGATTTCTTTTTTCTTTTGTGATTTATACATTTTTTGGATATATATATATATATATATATATATATATATATATATATATATATATATATGTATATGTATGTATATATGTACATATATATACATATACATACACACACACACACACACATATATGTATATATATATATATATATATATATATATATATATATATATATATCAATCATGGGAGACCAGAGGAGGTATTTATACTATTAGGGGAAATCTGGTCTGTCATCAGGCAACATCTTCTGCTGTTTACAGTAGGTGCTGTGTGATCCTTTGCATACATCTGAGCTACCACCAACTCAGATAGATGGGATCTCTGTTTAACATTTCACCTAAAGGTTGACACATACATTTATAGTACCGCACAACCCTTATGTGGCACTGCAGTGTCAGTAATCCGACTGCTTGGTGTGGGAATAGAACCCACAGCCTACTGCACTAAAGGTGAGTTAGCCAACCATACATTAACAAACTTATAAACTAATAAAATAAGACCATGGTAAATATGCCAATACCTTTTATTTAAATTATGTCACATCCCATTGCACAAAATATGTAATTTACTGAAATCATACTCTGTGGCATACACTGAATAGGCCACCAAGATGTAGCTAACGTGGAGTAAAGGGGGCAACCACCTGGGATGCAAAGATTTAGGGGGTGAAATCAGCAAATGGTGATTAGTCTTTTAATGCATTACAAGTATTCAAAACTCAATACTAGTATTGCATTTGGAGTCAGGATTGAAGAGCTTTAATGTTTCATGCATGGTATAAACTGTTGCAAGTGGTCTGCTACAATTTAAAAACAAAATGATGAAAAGATTTCCTTTTTTCTCTCCTCCACTTAAAGTTAAGGGTAATGCCAAATTTGGAACACTAGAGGATGCCAGAATGACTAGCTACTCCTCTGATATGCCTGGCTGTATCCTTGATATCAGTGCTATGGCTGGAGTGAAAATCAAATTCAAGATAAGGTTGTAGTTGCTTAGATGTTAGCAATGAAGTAGGTGTCAAGTAATGTATAGTTAGGAAGAATTTTTGATGAGGGAAACAAGAAAGCTACGATATGATAATTACTTGAAACAATTATGGATCTTTTCCTATACATGGGGTAGAATAACTTTTATAATTGGCCCTCTTTGTGAGTTCTATTAATTAATATTGAAAATATTAAAAAAGGATGAGAAGCAGTGTCTAGTGAAATCTTTAATATTTCAGACTCAGACTGCCAGTTGAAACTGACCTGGAATCTGACTTACAGGAGAAATCATACACTAAACCTGATTAGACTGTTTACAGAATAAAGACAGGACAGTTGTGTTGTGTAAAAGGACAACATCCAATCCTTTGAATAGCTAGCATGATCTTTTAAGCTATATCATTATAAAGGTATCCAAAATGAGTACCAAACTCATAATTCAAGCAAGGAATAGATAAACAAGTGGAGTTTTATCTGAAATATGTCCAGGATTAAGTAGGTTTTCTAGTGCTTTCTAATGCATTTGGATTGTTACTGTGTATAAATTGTTGCTTAAGATGGCCGGTCTTTTTGTTAGTGAGAACTAGATTTTTCATTTAGTTGCAACAAAGCTGTAGCTGGGTTAACTGGCACCCTGGGAAATCCCTTAATTGGCATCCCCTCAGTGAAAGTTAAAGTGGAAAATGTCTTCCACCAAGCAAAATGTTATTATGTAAAAAGTGCCTGAAAGAAACTGAAACAAGGAGCTATCCTTGCTGTAGTTTCTAGCATACATACAGAGCAAACAAATAATTTAAGTAGCCACAATCTCAGTCATGACTGCTTAAATAAGTACTATTAGAGCTTACAGCTGCAAGGACAGTGGCACTTGTGCTTAGTGATTCCACCCCTGACTTAAGGAGAGAGATCAATACCTCTTTGGCCCATGGATTAAAGGACTCATGAAATTGGATGAGGTTAGCTTTTAGTTTGGAATGTCTCCAAATAGACTAGAGAACCCTATGAAACATCATGGATTTGATGTGGGGAGTGATACAGGGCACTTCTTTTATGCAAGGGGTCAAGATCTTTAAGACATTCAAAAACACTGAATTTAAATAAAGAATACCATGTCAAATGGCAGCTGGTAAAGTATCTTTCGGCATATGAACTTCAGAAATTGATTGAAATATTTTATACAAAATTTCCTTATATTTCTGCAGCAGCAGAAACTTTACAACTGTGGGAATACTGGATGACCTCAAAATAAATGTAGGTATGTTATCACTGATGCAATCAACCATGATACCTACTAATTTTATATTAATTGGTGTGGTCACGACTATCCAATCTAGTATGCTCTTATGACCTAAACATTTGCTTACTTTTATTGTCAGGTATATTAACTTAGAAAAATAATAGAGCTGTAAAGCTAGCCAGTTAAAAATATCTAGTGGGGGTCTCCAGGTAAAATTTCACCCTACTCCTCCTAAAATGAATGACTTTGAAAAAAAAGGTAGTGGATTGTAGTCACTAGATCATGGCTGTCATTACAGTTATAGGCTCCAAACAGCTTCTTAGTTCAAGTTCTATTAGTCTGTCAAATTTTTAAATTCATGGTACCAATATTAAAAATGTGTCCCTGATTTGGGGCCTTTGTCCCCACTCATCTACAGAATCAGGGAAAAATATGGAAAAAAAATAGGAGCAAAGGTCCAACTTAAAATGACAGCCATAATCTATTGACTACAATCCATCACCTTTTCTCAAAATCATTCATTTTAGCAGCGGCAAAGAGAAATTTTGATACAAAATCCAGGACATCCATAAAGATCAGGGACATGTGAGAGGTGTAAGAAGAAGTCTATCTTTCATTCTGGATTACAAAGCATACCAGAGGTACAAGCAGTATTCTTTTTGGGTATGCCACACAAATTTCAGAGGTCAATACAAAACATATGTACCTGGAATAGCTGTTACAGGTGGTATACAAATGATGGGAAATATAAATGATAATCTGGATATTTTGTATATGTTCTGTCTATGGCGTTGTAATACAAAGTTAAATAATTTAGGGTATGCTAAATCTAACTTCAGAATTGTCATCCAACCCAAATATGTAAAAAAAGAAAGAACTGATACAGTGCTGCAGTAAATCTTGATTCAGATTGCAAGATTTCTGAGGTACTACTGAATACTTTTCATATGCAGCCTAACATCAGATAACAAGAGAATGACAAGTGTTGCAATAATTATTCTGTTTGAAAAAAGTAAGCTGCAGAATGTACTACTGGCGTGGTTATAGCTTGTTAACTATATAGTCCTGTAGGAGAATGTGCTTTGTAAAAATGACAAACAGAAGGTTTTTTAATATGAAAGGGTTATAAAGCTAATGTTCCTAGTATTAGTCAAATCTAAATGCATAGTTTTACTGATGTTTGCCTGAAGAACAGAAACCAGATCTACTTAAAAGTAACAATCTCACAGATAAGACTGACATAATCAAAAGGCTATGGTTTCTGTCCATGTATCAGGTGTCAGGATTCATGTTCTAATGTTGTAGTTCAACATCAGGTTGTGCTATACTCCTGAGATGCCTTCTTCAGTTCAGATGTTAAAACAACTTCCTCTATATTTCTCTATTCACTGAAGCTTTGACTAGAAGAAACAAGCTGCTGGAAACTTCTTCTAAACAGAACCTATAAAAAAGCACAGCAGTTGTCTCAACACATCCTCCTACTTCCACATTTACTTAACCACTGAGAAAGAGAAAAATAATATGTATTGAGTCACTGCAGATGCACAAACGGAAGCAATCAGTGAGCTCACATCAGGAAATGAAATCAAGAAGTTTAAACCTCAGTCACTTTACACTTGATCAGATGTGGGAAACCCTTAAAAATAATGTCTTTTCTGCCTGCTAAGTAGTAACTCAGTTGGCTCCAAAAGATCCCATGGCACTTATTGTAAAGACTGGAGGAATTTCTTCAAATGTCCTGACCAAATTAACTCTAGTAACCATGAATAGATATTCAGGCCTCCATTGAAAATAGGTCATGTCTAATGGAGTCAGCCTGATTAACAAAAATAAATTAACACCCATGATTCTGGAATGAAGAAATCTGAGATAAGAATAAAGGCCAGTTGCAAATAGTTGAATTAAAAGTCACAATTTTCCTTTAAAACCTGAGAGGCACTGTCTGTGGAATGTTCACACTGGAATATAAATGTAAGTATCCTCTAAGTACAGTGATAATACACAGAACCTTTGGGGTGGTGACTTGTTTACTGTGTAGTCCTGTGGGAAAATGTGATTTGTAAAAGTGGCAAGCAGATGTTTTATATGAAAGGGTTATAAAGCTAATTTTCATAGCCTTGAGTGCCAGTCAAATCTAAATGCTGGCAACAGCAAAATATAAAATAACATTTATTCTCTCTTTCTTGTATAAGAACTATATGAATGTTCTCTTGCCTTGCAGCAGGCAAGCTAAAGTTAAAGACAGGTGTAACTATTTGTTCATTTGTTTGTTTTATTTACTTGTTTGTTTGTTTGTTTACATTTGCTTTCTGGGTAAAGCACTGAGTCAATCAATTTTCATATTGCCCAGTGAGTACAACTCATCACAACACTTGACATATATAGAGGTAATGTAATACAATGAGGAGAATTATTCAATATTTTAAAATTTTTTGCAAAAGTGGTTATACAAGCCATTCAAAGAACAAATAAAAGGTTTGTCAGGTTCTCAAAACACTGTAATCACTTAGTACAATCTAGAAATGAAAAATGGAACTTAGCATGTTCAGCTCTTTGAATGTATTTCTAAATGTTTAATGAAACCACAGAACAGTGCAGTATACAAAAAGGAAAAAAAAACAAGTGAGAAAGAGAGGTACTGACGATATGGAGTGGATTGGTGAGATGTGGTTTGTCTGTTTAGAGAATGAGTGGTCTGTACAGCTTCATCATGATTGTAAAGTGAACATTCTCCAGCATGGGGTTAACGTACAGACAAAGTCTGGTGAAAAGGCATATTAAACTGTCATGAAGCTTGGACAGAAAATGTAAACAACTGCTATTTCTATGCTCACTAAACAGCACTAAAGCAGTAAATCAAGAAAAAAGAAAGGAATCTTCCTTTTAGGGTAACCCAAGTCTGTAAGTGCGGCTGTCAGTTTTGGTCAATTGTTCCTATTAGGGGGGTAAAACTTCAAAATTTGAAGATGTACATATTTTTGTGTGTTAGTATTAAGTTAATAGGTTTTAGGGGTGTATTGGGGTGCATTTGTTTTTTTGTTTGAGGGCTTTCAATAAAACAGAACGTTTTGTAAGATATGACATGGGCTCAGATAGATATAATAAGAAACAACTATATAAAAGTTCAACCTGACATACATTAGTGTGTGCATATAACACAAAAGCTGGAACTAGATACTTAACAAAAAAAGCTGTTACAAATAAAAGGTTGGAATAACTTCTTAATATAATGATGCTTTCTATATTATCTTTAAGTGTTGATGGTCTCACAGACACATACAAAAAAGAAAGCGTAGTGAACTATATTAAAAATATAGAGTGCAGATAGCTATGCTACAGGAAGCACATTTGGAAGAAAATGAATATGAATTTGATAAAGAAAGGTTTTCAGGACAGTTATTCAGCAGAATATCTGGGACAAAGGAAAAGAGGAGTACTTATGTTAATTGTAAGAGGAGTTCTAATAGTGATAGAAGAGGATAAAAAAGATAATAATTGCAGATTTGTAGTACTAAGTGACACGGGGAAGGATTACACTGACACATATTTGCATTCCACCTAAAACATCTATAATGGAGCTTAAGAACATTCTGGGAGAAATAATCAGCTTTCAGAAGAAATATTACTTATAGGTGGGATTGGAATTTGGTTTGCAGCAGCCAATATGTGTCTGGGGATCATAGAAGGGAAAATATAACAAAGGAGGGTAGATTGTTGAAGAAATGTATGAAAATATTTGGCATGGAAGATGTCAATTCAGTATCAGAAGATGTCCTTACATTCACTGCTGCAGTATTCCGTACTAATGGGATTCCCTGCCATGAAGCCCTTTGTCAGGCCAGTTTACAAAAGTTTGCCATTGTTTTAAGGTATGCTGAACATCAAATGCACACTCCTTGCATAAGGTAGGGCATAAAGGTGATGTTCGGGCGTACCATCTTCAGAACTTCTTTGCCGCCAGACCGAATGCTGTTTTAACTTCTGGTGTGTTGCATACATCTGTTTTTTTGTTACCATTTTTCTATTTATTGGACTCCTGTTTGCTGGAGTCCTCACATTCGCCATTAAGTACCCAGTTGGGTTTTTGGTTACTTTTTCTGTTTGTTTAGTGCTGTTTGGGGTTAATGTCATCCAGGAAAGGTAAATGCCAGTGTGAGAGACTGATTCCCCATAAAGACAGCCACAATAAGTGTCTTTTTTGCCTTGGTGCTGCTCACGACCATATGTCTTCATAGTAGGCTTTCTTCCCTTTCCTTGTACTTGAGAACCAGAGACTTAAGCTTCTTGCTGCGGGTACTATGGATGGAACTTCCTGTCCCGAGGGTCAGCCATCTGGGAAGTAGAAGGTGCATAAGGTAAGACCAGAATCTTCCACTGTCCAGCCTCTGCTGGGAGTTTCCTCTGAGGTTATTATGCACCCAGAGGCTTACCCGGTTGTTTTGTCAGATTCTTCTACCGCATCTGGGTTGGAGGCCGGTGAGAATCTGACAGGCAGCACTACGACGAGGCTTTGCAGGCATCCATTTTGGGCATTCAGAGGAAACCACTATTGACTGTTTCCGAGGGGTCTAGTGGGGTTCCACAGTTTCTCTTTAGGGAAGGGGTTCCTACTGCAGTTGTGGAATGCCATACTGAGTCTGGGCCTTCTCAAGTTTCCAGGACAGCTGTCCCTTTGAAGAAGAAACAGAAAACTAACCATGTTTCTTCTGCTCCTAGGGATCCACAAAGTGAGTGGCATGCCTTTACTCAGGGATTATTTAATGCTTTACTGTCATTACGGCCTCCTCAATGGGTTTCAGTTCATGCTCCTCCTTGGTCTGTCTCTTCCCGTAAAAGACCCAGAGAATTCCATTCTTCTGAGGTGGATTCTGATGATGACTCCCTTGCTTATTCTGCCCAGATTCCTTCTCCTTTAGACTACGGGTCTGAGAAGGAGGATTCTCATACTCTAGGTAATCCCTCTGAGGAAATATCCTTTGGAGACATGATCTCTAGGATGATGGACTTTTTTAAGTGGGATTGTGCCCAGGTTACAGATATCCATAAGAGGTACTGTGAGTTACTGCAAATGGAATCTCCTAAACTTGCGGCCATTCCTCCTGTCTTGCCTGCTTTATTGGATTTTTTCCACTGCCTCTAAAGCACCATATTCCCTGCCCCCTGCTCCCAGGAAGTCTAATAGGTTTTATGGGTGCCTGAGGATTGTTCCTGTTTGTTTAAATGACCTGCTGCTGACCCCCCTGTGGTGTCTGTAGCCTCTGATAAGCCATCTCAATCGCTTCCTTCAACCAAGTTACTGCCTTCTAACAAGGACAGTAGGACCATGGATAGGCTGGGTAAGAAAGTTTATATTTCATCTACCCTAGCTTCTAGAGCTATTAATTATCAGACCTGTATCTCTAGGTATGTCTTGTCACTTCTTTCTCAGGCCTGTCAGGTTCTTTCTGATCTTCCAGACTCTGAGGGTAAATCTTCTGCTTTTTCCTTGCTTGGGACTTCCTCTCAGGTAGTTCGTTGTTCTATCAAATGTAGTTATGATGCTGCAGATGCCTCTTCAAGGGCTGCTGCTTTTGGTTCGGTTCTGAGGAGATATTCATGGATTTGGCTTCAACCGTTGCCTGCTGATATTAAGGCTATGTTGCTGGATGAGCCTCTGGATAATACTCTTTTTTTTTTTTGGTGAAGCGGCTGCTGGTTTATTTAAGTCTCTTCAGGCAAGGGGAAGGCTTTACAGAAGCTTAAGCATGTCTTTGTTTCTCCTGTGCCTAAATTTCAATGGAACTACCCTCCTAAGCCAGCCTTTGTTTGTAGGCAGTCTCGCCCTCCTTCTAAGGGTAAAAAGGGTAGCAAACGGACTCCTCCTCCTAAGGCCACTCAGACTGCAGGGATTCGTAAGTCTTCCTTTCCTGACAAACCAGGTACTGTCTGACTATCCAAGCATTCCCACCCACATTCCTCTGTCTCTTCACCTTTCTCTTTCTCTTCCTGTTTGGCTCCAGATCACCCAGGATTCTTGGGTTTTGTCAATAATTTGTCAAGGTTACTTCATGGTCTGGATTTCCCATCCTCCTTTTATGGGCATTTATGGGCATTCCTTAGCCTCCTCAAGAACAGCTTCCCTTTTTTCCAGAGGTTCTTTGGGACCTCTTGTGTCAGGGTACTATTGAAGAAGTGCCTGTGTCCCAAAGGGGGAAAGGGTTTTATTCAAGAATGTTTCTAGTGCCCAGAAAAGAAGGCACTTGGAGACCTATTCTAGACCTCTCCCATCTGAACACCTTTCTGAAGGTGCCTTTCTTTTGGATGTTGTCCCTTAAGTCCATTTTTCCTCTCTTGCTCCCTCAGTCCTTTCTGTTGTCTCTGGACCTCAAGGATGCTTATATCCATATTCATCTTATTTTCAGGAGATTTTTGAATTTCTCTGTTGCTTCCTGGCATTTTTAGTTCTGTGTTTTGTCCTTTGGCCTTTCTACTGCCCCAAGGGTGTTCACCAAATGCCTTGATCCTGTGATTGATTGCCTTTTGCAGGCTTCAAGGGATTCAAATCTTTCCTTATTTGTATGACCTGCTGATTCAGGCGTCTTCTCCAAAGGTCCTTTTGCAAAATCTTCATTTTACCATTTCTCTTCTTCAGAGCCTGGGGTTCACAATAACCTTCAACAAGTCTTCCCTGACTCCTTCTCAGGATCATGTCTTTCTGGGTTGCAGGTTTCAAATGGTGCCAATGTTGGCATCCCTGCCTCCTCCAAAGGCATTAACTCTCATTTCTTTCTTTCAAACTCTTCTTCCCCTGGTCTCCATTTCAGACAAGGAGTTTTTGAGACCTCTGGAGTTCATGGCTTCCACCATTCTGATGCTTCCTCTGGCCAGACTCCACATGAGTAAGTTCCAGTGTTTTTTGAAATTGATGTGGCTTCAGCATGCGCATCCTCTAGACTTTCCTGTTTCTCTTCTTCCATGTCTCAAGGACAAACTTCTGTGGCAGATTCAGCAGTTGTCTCTGAATCCAGGGCTGCCTTTTCAGCCTCCGCTTCCATCTCAGGATCTGTTCACAGACACTACAGATGTGGGATGAGGAGCAATGTTTGGCTTCCTGAGGGTTCAGGTAGTGTGATTGCCTCATCAGCGGAAGGAGCACATCAACATCAAAGAGATGAGGGCTCTTATGTTATCTCTTCAGGCCTTTCATCCTCTCTTCTCTGCAGGGCCTCTCAAGGTATTCACAGACAATGCCACAGTCATGTGGTATATCAACAAACAGAGGTGGTACGAGATCCTACCATCTTTGCCAGCTGGCACTTCTGGTATGGTATCTGGCTATCCAGTATCATGTGACTCTTCAGGCAGTTTACATTCCTTCAGATCAGAACATTGTGGCAGACAATCTGAGCAGGTCCTTCACTCAATCCCATGAATGAATTCTTCTCAGAGATATGTTTCTAAACATTGTTCACCAGTGGGGTACTCCTCAAGTAGATCTCTTTGCCTCCCCTTGAACAGACAACTTCTTCTGTTTTGTGCCAGAGTCCCAGGTCCTCTGGTATGGCAGGTGGACGCCCTCTCATGGAAAGAGATATTTCTTTATGCATTCTCTCCCCTTCCTCTCATTCAGAGAGTCCTGTTCAAGATTCAACAGGATGCTCCCAAAATCTTGTTGGTGGCTCCCTTTTGGCCGCGACAGCAGTGGTTCCCTCTGCTTCTGCATCTAGCCAGGGCCAGTTATCACAAGTTACCTCACAAGGTGAATCTCCTCACACAAGACGAGGGATCTCTCATCCATCCCCACCTGTCCGCGCTTCAACTGAGGGTTTTGATTCCTCATAAACACCTTTTTTCTGAGGATGTGCTACAGGTCCTGCAGGAAGCCAGGAAACCTACTACTCGGAAATCCTACTTATCTAAATGGAAGAGGTTTTCTATTTGGTGTCTTTCTCATGAACTGGACCCATTTTCTGTGGATGTTCCTTTGGTTCTTTCTTATTTCTGTGAGTTTCTCAAAGCTGATTTGGCCTATGCTTCTGTTATGGCCCACTTATCTGCTCTTTCTGTTTGTCTGCCTTTAACTCCCCTGTTAGGTTCTAGATTTGAGGCTAAGCACTTTCTTAAAGGTGTCCTTAATATTAGACCTCCCAGTAACCCTGTTCCTCCTCCTTGGGATCTTAATTTTGTTCTGGAAAAATTGACTCAGGCTCCTTTTGATCCTGCTGTTTCATCTTTCTCGCAACATTGTTCTTGGAAGACAATTCTTTTGTTAGCTCTTATTTCTGCCAGACGGGTGTCTGAGTTGCAAGCCCTTATAGCTTGTCCACCTTTTTTGATATTTCATGAGGACAGGGTGTCCTTGCATACTAATCATTCTTTCATGCCCAAGGTGGTTAATGAGTTGTCACTTAATCAGTCTATTAATTTGCCTACTTTTTTCCCTCTCCGCAATCGGACAGTGAGAGGGTGCTATATATCTTAGATGTGCATAGACATCTCAGATTTTATTTGGATAAAAATAAAACTATCAGGAAGTGTAACTAGTTATTTGTTTCCTTTCATCACAGGTCTTTAGGTTTGGCTGTTTCCAAGCAAACTATTTCCACTTGGATTTCAAAGGCCATTTCCTTTTGTTGCACTTTTCATGGTGAGAGCCTTGCTTCTTCTATAAAGGCTCATTCCACTAGAGCTGTGGCTTTTTCTGGTGCTTTTTCAAAGGCTGAGATGCTAGTTCTATTCTTGAAGCTGCTACCTGGACATCTGTGCATACTTTTACCAAACATTACCAGTTGGATGGTATCTCCAGAGCTAAAGCTGATTTTGCTGCTGCCATTCTCCATGGCTTTTTGGAGGACTCTGCTGCTTCCTCCTCCCAGGTTTCTTCTTGAACTTTTGCACTTTCCCATTAGTAAGGAATACTGCAGCGGTGAATGTAAGGACATAGTACAGTTGTGTAAAATCTTACCATAATGGTAGATGTCCTTGCCTTCACTGCTGCAGTATTCACTCCCTCCCTTCATCCCCCTGGTATTTTTCCTGGCTGTGTAGATTCTCCTTGGTTTTCCATGGACTGCTTTTCCTACTGTATATAGAAATGTTATGAAAACTCAGGGGATGAGAATCTCTCATTTAAATAATATTGAAGAATGTTTTGATACTGATCTTGAGAGACTCTCCTGTAATTTCGTCTTTAGAGGCTGCAATAAAAATGAGATCATAGCTATGACTGAGGAAATTAAGAGTCTGAGGTCTACTGCAGCTTCTCCCTATTTCCCCTGAGAGGGCAGTTGAGGTTGAGTATGCAACTAGAAAGGTTAATGAGCATGTGCCATTAGTTTTGCCATATGCAAGTGATTTTAAGCAGATAAGACAAGTGTTAGATACAAACTGGAGTATCCTTGCTACGGATGACAAAATTAAGGATATTGTGGGTGTTAAACCTCTTTATACCTATAAAAATAAAAGGTTGCTAAAAAGAAGGCTCTGTTATAGAGATTATAAACACTGTCAAAGTGATGCTTTTGGTGAGCATCAGATCCCTGGCACTTTTCCCTGTGGCAATTGTAAGTATTGCCCATTTATAGAAACGTCTAATGTTTTTATACATCCTATTTCCACGCAAGAATTTATTTTTAAGTCTCATGCAAACTGTAAAACTAGCAATATTATTTATTTAGCAATGTGTAGCATGTGATAGTTTTTATTTGGGTAAAACAAATAGAATATTTTATGAGAGAATTCGTGAGCATACGTATGCCATAAAAAAGGCTGATTTGGCTAATGCTCTTGCTAAACATGTGTTAGAGTCAGGCTCCTTACACAATTTAAGTTTAAAGTTGTAGAGATAGTACATAAAGGACCTCAAGGTGGTGATTTTAGTAATTTTACGGAAGAAAGGGAATTGTACTGGATTCTCAAGTTCTGTGCTGACAGAAAACCAGGGTTAAATGACAAGGTTTCTTTAAAGCCTGTCTTGAAATCTAGAGATTTGCATAGATGATTGTCTTGATGTTTTGATTGGCTGTATAACTATTTAAATATACTAATAGAGCAGAAGCCAGCTGGAAGCCTTTTAAAACCAATTTAGTATGTGCACAAAACACAACAGATTAAAGCAAGATATTTAACCTGTCAATTTACCTTAGAACCACATCTGATGAAGTGTTTGAAATGAAAACACTGTATTTTAAGTGTCTGCGTTTATGTGTTTACTTTGTGTTTTGTGCACATATTAAATTGGTTTTAAAAGGCTTCCAGCTGGCTTCTGGTCTATTGGTACCTTGGATTTGGTTATTGGTCTCATTGTGGTACCTTGTGGCTGTTTTTTCTTATTTAAATATGCTGTTTTATGGTTCTGTTTTATCAGTCTGAAGAAGAACTTTTGTTTGAAAGCGCTTACTGTGTATTTAATTAGTTCTGTGTCACAGCCTTGCCTCTGGAACTTCTTTGTCTATTTTTCTTTGTAAAGGAGTATTTTTTGAAAGAAATATACATTGTTTGCTTGTTGAAGATATTTATTTTCTTTTTCCTATTAATAAAGGACTGTTTGAAAGGCTTTGCAAAATCGCAGAACCTCATCCAGGCATGGAGCCATATGGCAATTCCGGAACTGGCTGCCCTTGAGGTACCCTCCACAGCATGAGAGATAAGCCTCATGGATGCACAAGCTAGGGAATGTAAGGTGGCCAGCCTAGAGGAAACAGACTCCCATTTCTTGGTAGGCATGGACCCAGGGAACAAGCTAGAAAGTTCCTTAACTAAGTCCCTTTGTAGCCGGGTAAAATGAGATAAATAGTTCAGCACCCAAAGTGCAAAGGTAGGTGAGACATAGACTCTTTTCCCAAATCTGTCCAACACCCGGGATTCTATATTTGGGGAGTGGACAGAGGAGCTTTCCTGAGCCAGCTCCTTCTTGGTAGCTGCCATCACAAACAAGGCATCTACTGGGGAATTCCTTTGGTCCAAAAGGCTTTGTCAGCTGGAGCACTTAAAATTTTATCAGCATGTTTAGGAATTGGTTCCACTGTATCCGGTTCCTTCCAGGCCCTCAATGACACCAGATGGATGAGTGGGTCAGCCGCAGGGAACACCCAGTTAGTAGATGGGCTGGCCCTGAAAGCCTCCTACTACACCAATTCCTCTGGAGAAGGGGTTTGGGAGGACCATCCACCCTTCTGACAAAGGATTTCAAGGACGACTCAGAAAGAGACCTCGTTGGGTGGTGATTTGAGACCCTTCACCTTCCTCAAAATTGGTATCTGTAGTGAGGGATTCCATAGGGGAATCCATGTGCCTCCTTTTACACAGTTTCTTCTGAGGGACTTCCTCAGGGGGATGCTCCAGGGAGATGTGGGTAGAAGCTTGGGATCCACTGAGGGAACTGTGTGGAGGATTTCCAGGACTGGCTGTCCATGTAGTAGCTCAGCGGTCTCAGGCATGATTCCAGAGTGGGACAGAAGCAGTTCCATTGTGATAAGTGCCAAGGATCTCCTAGGAATGGAGTGGACCTTCTCCATGACCTTGAAAGCAGAAGGACTCCAAACCACCTGGAGCTGTCTCACCAGAGCTGAAACCACTGGAGCAGACACCTCCCATAGAGAATGGGCCTCCCACTCTAAGGGGGGAGTCAGAGCCGAGCTTTCAAAGGCCAGGGCCCCAAGGGGAAGAGATGACTCTGAAATCTTCAATCAAAGTCAACCCCCCAGAACCGACCTCAATGCTACAGCTCCAAGACACACTCTGAACCAAAGCAGCCAGAGCCAAGCAAGTTGGGGAGAATGTTGGAGGCAAAGAAGAGATCTCTATTGACTCCGACACCCTGGCACTGGGACCCAAAGAAACCAACAACTCTGAAACCAGAGGTCAAATTAGAGAATGAGCTACTGGTTGGAATGGGGAGAGCCTCACGGATCTGGAAATGGATGGGGTGGATACAAGCCCCATTTGGATCTTTGTCTTGAGGAACTGCCTTATGAGCTTACCAACATCCTTACAGGGCACGCTTTGGGAAGACTTAGACAAGGCAGAGGAAGGAAATTGTGGGGATCTCCATGGGGAACAGGAAGGAAACTTTCTGGTAGGCACTGGCAAAGAAGACCTTGGTGCCAACAGTGCCGGAGCCGATGCTGAGGGGTCACCAATTGGTCCCTTAGCAACTGGGGAAAAATAGGATGGAAGGGAGGTCGAGGTCAGACAGATCGGAGCTGAATGAGTCAGTTCTGACGGTCTAGATTTCTTCCTGGGTGGTTCCAAGGAAGACCACAAGGGAGATGGCCTCCTGGACTCCTGGGAATCCTTAGGCTTCTTTGATGGGGGTTGACCCCCTGATGTGGAAGGGATCCCTGAGGTGGCAGTAGGAGAAAGCAACCCTTTTAAAATGAGTTTACTTCTCCTATCCACCACAGACCAGTGATAAAAAGCCCTGCAAATGTCATAGGGGGCATCCAAGTGGAGAGGCCGCAAACAGTACACACACTCCCCGTGGGCATCAGATAAGGGAATATTCCACCTAAAGGTAGTTCACTTTTTACATTTTTTAAAGTCTAATGGCTTCTGATCAGCCATGAATTAGAAAAAAATGGGATAAAATAAAGAGATGAGAAGTTGTTTTCATAGAGTGATGTCCCCATAAATGATCACATTAATAACAATGTCCTAAGCACTCAATCAGTCTAGAGGGATTTGGGCACCCAAGTTGATATCAACCTGACTTTTGACCACCATGTTGCTTCCATTGTATGGAAAGCCTTCTACATGGCCCACCTCATAAGTAAGGATATCTCATTCAGGGACAAGGAGGTCATAACATCCCTGTATTCTTCCCTTATAAGGCCCATTATTGAGTACAATGCTCCTGTCAGAATGTACCTCACAAAGCACATGAAGCAGCTGGAGAGACCCCAGAGGTTCCTCACCAGGAGACTCAAGGGCCTCAACATCTACCATACACAGATAAGCTAAAAGCCCTATCTCTCTACTCGGTTTCATACAGACTCCTCAGAGGTGACCTCTGTCTGGCATGCAAGGAGATCATGGACCCTACCGTGATGGGACTGCTGCATATCTGCAAGTCAAGCTCCACTCAAGTAACCTGCACTCGCAGCCTCAGCGTAGTCTGTGACATCAACAAGACTTGTTAGCGGGACAGATTTGTGTCCCAGAGACTCTCCCATCGATGGAATAGACTCCCTCTCCACATCAAGCAGAGTATCTCTTTACCCCTTTTTAAGCGCAACCTGGATAACTTGACAGGAAACAGAAAATATACTCCTAGGATTCCACCCATGTCCCTGCTGGACAGGAGCATTGGGTGATGATTTGTGTAAACATGGGCTAAACTCTTGAGCACTCAATCAGTCTTCAGGGATTTGGGCACCCAAGTTGATATCAACCTGACTTTTGACCACCATGTTGCTTACATTGTATGGAAAGCCTTCAACATGGCCCACCTCATAAGTAAGGATATCTCATTCAGGGACAAGGAGGTCATAACATCCCTGTATTCTTCCCTTATAAGGCTCATTATTGAGTACAATGCCCCTGTCAGAATGTACCTTGCAAAGCACATGCAGCAGCTGGAGAGACCCCAGAGGTTCCTCACCAGGAGACTCAAGGGCCTCAACATCTACCATACACAGATAAGCTAAAAGCCCTATCTCTCTACTCGGTTTCATACAGACTCCTCAGAGGTGACCTCTGTCTGGCATGCAAGGAGATCATGGACCCTGCTGTGATGGGACTGCTGCATATCTGCAAGTCCAGCTCCACTCAAGTAACCTGCACTCGCAGCCTCAGCCTAGTCTGTGACATCAACAAGACTTGTTAGCAGGACAGATTTGTGTCCCAGAGACTCTCCCATCGATGGAATAGACTCCCTCTCCACATCAAGCAAAGTATCTCTTTACCCCTTTTTAAGCGCAACCTGGATAACTTGACAGGAAACAGAAAATATACTCCTGGGATTCCACCCATGTCCCTGCTGGTTATAAAGGCCTCAGGGCCAAAAGCCTAGTAATCTCTTATGATCCTATATATATATACACATATATATATATATATATATATATATATATATATATATATATATATATACAGGTTATCTTTATAATTTCGAAATGCTGAAATCTTCGCACTTCTGGTGTTGCAGTGTGTGAATGCATAGGTGTAAGTGTAGGTAAGTATATATGAGTGTGTTGGTTAGGGGCTCTAGTGTATGTTAGTGTGTGTTTTAACTCTGATGTATGTATGCAAGGGGCTGAGAAATGTGTGTGTGAGTTACCTTTGTGTGTGTGATTGTGCGATCTTGGAGTTAGTATATATAAGTAGAGGGGGTGTGGGGTGCGCAGCCCCCCACATGGGGGGTACAGGGGTGCTTGCCCACCTGCTTGTCCATAGTGTAGGGTTGTTTGTTTGATTGTGGGGGGAGACTGTGTGTATGTGTGTGGTGTATTTGTACCGTATGTTCACGATTTTAAATTTCGTGGTTATGGGGTTTCAGTATTTAAAGGTTTCGGCTACAGAATTTTGAAATACTGAAATTCGGGATTTCAGTACTTTGGGATTCTATAGTGAACCCATATATATATATATATATATATATATATATATATATATATATATATATATATATATATATATATATATATAAAATAGCCTACTGGATAGAACCCAGAGAGTCTAGATAGGGGCAGAAATGGAAAGGGTCAAAGAAAACAGGTACGAAGGGCAACAACAAGATAAAAACTCACCAAAATCAATGAAGGAGAAGCTCAAGCCAGAACTTGCTGCTAACACTAAGCACAGCAAACAAGATCTGAAGTACTGTGGAGGAGCAGGACATTATGTGTAGATAAGAGGAGCTCAAGTCAGAAGTCTCAAGCTGGAAGAAGACGGCCAGTCAGTTCCAAGCTTTGGAATCATATTCCCACAGGTTAATCCAATGAAGTGGACAACATCCGATTAATGATTATAATGCAATAGCTTATCACAGCATCAGTTGTTTTTGACATAATCCTAGTGTTATAAGAAAGGAGAAACTAGTGGAAAATAGAAGCAGGAAGTAGAAAAGTCTTTAGGGAGAAGGAAAGAGAAGTCTAGTAGTAGTAGTAGGGTTTAGTGGACTAAGAGTAGGCTACAAGTACTAGGGAAGGAATCAAGTGCATTCACCCAGGAGTAGTACAGGAGCAGAGCCAATTGTTGGTAAGGTGATCCCTGAGGTGCAGCTTAAATATGGAGGTATTAGACATGTTTAGTATGTGTTGTGGGATGGAATTCCATCTTTTGGATATCAAGCAGGAAAAACAAAATGAAAACTCCAGCAAAGCTAGAACTTCCACTGAGTGACCTCCCAAACCTCTTGCATCAGAGGCACATGGGATATATGCAAATGATCCTTATGAACATCAGGTGTTTCAGCTAATTGGCGATTCTGAACTCCCATGACTTGTTTCGTCATTTTAATGGACAATTTCAGACCAAGAAAACCAAACCCCACTAGCTGTGGATATGCATAGTTTGGCCTTGTTATGACCTCATCAGCACAGCACAAGCAGTGTTTGACTAAGCATTAGAAACACTGCAGCTGTTATACCCAGCTGATGTCCATTATCATTAGGGTCACTGCAAAAATATCCCAAACAACAAACTAAATGAGTGAGAAGGTCACTGAAAAACCAATCAGGAAAAACAAAATGAAAACTCTAGCAAAGAGGTTTGGGACTTCGCTCAGTGGAAGTTATAGCTTTGCTGGAGTTTTCATTTTGTTTTTCCTGATTGATTTTTCAGTGACCTTCTCACTCATTGTTTTAATCTTTTGGATATCTGATTAGAGAACAGAGAATTCTCAAAGCTATCGTTGGCATTTGTGACTGTTAGTAGGATTTTATCAGAGAATCTTAGTGTTCTGCAGTTAGTGGAAGGTTGAACTAAGTCTTTGAGTGCAGGGCAGTTTTCGGGTTGGTGAAAGATGGAGTGGGCAATAGTTAATTGGTTCAGGGATAGTTGATTGGGCAGTCCAATCCAGTTTATCTCATGTAGAGCAGCGCAGTGGTGTGATTTATAAGGATGGTTTATAGTAACTCTGGCTATTTCATTGTAACAAGCCTCTAATTTTTAAGTCAGATTTTCTGAGGTTTGTTAAAATGGGAGATGCATGTAGAAGGGGAAGGTAAGTGTGTCCTTGGTGTGGTATGTCTGGTGGGGTTGATAAGGTAAGGCTTGGCTCTAAAGTGAGTCAAGCTTGATGTGAACCTTTTTGATGGTCTGTGCTAAGTGTTTATCAAATTTTAGGCAGGTATTGATTGTGACTCCTAGAAGTTTGGTTTGTTCAGTTAGTACAATTTTGTTTTTATTAGAAAAGTAAATAATAAAGGGGAAGGTGATAATTTGACTTGATATTAGAGAAGAGCATTAGTTTTTTTTGTTTGGATTAAGTATTAGTTGGTAGTCGGAAAGATAGCTTTCAATGTCTAGGAAGAATTTTTGTTTTTTGTCAGAGTTTAGGGAGGGAAGGAGCTGTGCATATGAAGGTGGAGTCATCAGTGTATTGTACAATGGTGGTTTGGTTGGTGACAGTGCAGAGTTTGTTAGTGAATATGGTGAAAAGCAGTGGACCTAGGATTGAGCCTTGTGGGACACCAGCAGTAACGGATAATATGGCACCAGTGGAGAGTCATGATTCAAGGTGTAGAGGGATGATAGTGAAGCAAGGGGAAAGCTCAGGAAACAGGGAGCCACCGAGATTTTGGATGCAAATCCTTAGGGAGAATGACAGTAAACATACAAAATATTATATTCATGGAGTAGTGGAAGGTATTTTGGGAGCTAAGTTGGCATGGGGATGGAGAGGAGGATTCTGCAAATAGGGAAGACTACAGTTGGGGTTGCAGAGGGCAGGCAGGAGGGGGCTGGAGTTTGCTGGAAGGGACTGGCAGGGAAACCAACGTGCTGGGAATGGGTGGCTAGAGGGGGAGGGGAAGTGGAGTGGGAGGAGACCATAGCTTCATTTGGACTGCAGGCTAGAAATTGCCTTTCCTTCCCTTTCAAGTATTGATAGCAGAGTGTAGGCAAGGAGAAAGAAATAGGGGGATCCTAAGCAAAAGGCCAGCACTGGATTATAGTTTTTATTAGAATCTAGAACAGAAACTGTTCTTAAAAAAGAGATAATTAGAAGAGCATATGAAATATAACATGATAACTGTAGGAATCAGTGGGAGGAGGTTGGAGGGGACTGGGAGGAGAGATAGGCTGGGCAGTTCACAGGAAAACAATGGGAAGATATATGTGTAGCTCCCAGATGTGCAGCAAGGCATGAAAGATATGGGATCTTTGTTTGGAAGTGTTTTCATAGATGTTTTTGCATCTTACGTGGACTCCTGAGAATTGTTCCTTGCTTGATTGCAGGTGTTAGAGGTGTGATGAGGAGGAAGGAGGTGGCTGGGAGTATATTTTTGGGAGTGTAATGAGTTGGCAGACTTTAAAAATTCCCTACAGACTACTCTTTCAAAAATACTGGGTGAGCAAATTGGTGTAACTAAAGAAATGATTTTTTGAGCTGTAATACAAAATCAGAATTGCCTAGACATAGTAAGGCCTTGCTGAGTTTAATTCTAGTGGCTGCCAAAAAAGCACTTACTAGAAAACGGAAATCAAAGTTTACTAGAAGTAGTGAATATAGTAACAGAGATAAAGCAACTGGAAGTGAGATCTTTAGAAAAAGGTAGGAGCCAATTACACAGAAAAAAATGGGAAGTGTGGGAACAATACGTGCAGAATAATGTTTTGGAGGAGGAATGAGGTTTCAGGGAAAACAGGAATGGAATGAGCTTTGAAATGTTTGACTGAAAATGACAACAACACTGACAATGAAAGCAACACTTTCACCCTGCAACAAGTCCCAACCCACACTATTCTCAAATAGTTATTCAAGCTAAGACCCACAACTCTAGCAGCAGACGACCTTCCCACTGTATATCTAAAAATGGCAGCCGAAGCCATCTCTTATCTAGTTTCCCTGCTAATCAATCACTCCATATCTGAGCAACACATTCCCATGCTCTGCAAAATTGCACACATCATTCCTCTCCACAAAGATGGACCTTCCACAGATTTTTCTAACTATCGACCCATCGCAATCTTATCCCCTCTGTCAAAAATTCTCGAACATCTTATTATATTGTATGGAATACTTTAGTTGTTTTGTATTACTTGTATAAAATTGTTATGATATTTCTATGTTAAAATTCTCGAAAGGTGCATGCACACTCAAATACTACACCATCTCTAGACAATAAACTCCTCACCAGTACTCAGTACGGCTTCCACCCCAACCATAGTACCATTACAGCCCACATTAGCTTCACTAACACCATCAATCAACATAGAAACAATGGCAACCTAGTATCATCCATCTTTCTAGACCTATTGAAAGCTTTCGATACAGTTTCTCACAATAAACTGTTAACCACTATGACCGAGCTCAACCTAAGTTACTCCAGTCTAGCTTGGTTCCAGGACTTCCTCACTGATCGGCAACAAGCTGTCTGGTGAAACAGTGTCCTACCACCCCTATTACCAGTAACCCTGGGTGTGCCTCAAGGGTCCATCATCGGCCCTATTCTTTGTAACCTGTTTACCAGTAACCTCCACACTACCACATCTCAAGCCACACTTATCCAGTATGCAGATAACTCTGGTAATCTGCTCTGCCCCATCCTTCCAAGAACTCCAAAACTTAACCCAAGAATCTTTTAATTCTATTGAATCATGGCTGACAGATGTCCAATTGATCCTCAAATCAAATAAAACTAAACTCATGCTTTACCAGCCCACTAAAACCGAATACCACTCCACTTGCTGTAGCATCATGTCTAGTAACAAAACAATGTTTGAATCAGTCCCATCTACCTAGATTCTTGAAGTTATTATAGATCAAAATCTGAGATTGGACTTACACATTGCCCAATCTATAAAAAAAGTCTATAAGAAACTGTGAACCGTTTACAGATGCAGAAGCTACCTAACCAAAAACTCAAAAAATATTACAGCCAGGACCCATCTTCTGTCAACTCAGCTATATGCATCACCTATTTTTGCTAACCATAGCAAATCAGACCTAGACAAGCTAGACATCTGCTATAACAAGATAGCAAAATTTGACACCTCTTAGAACACACCATTGCAAGGCCCTAAACCAACTATCTTGGTTAGAATTACCCAATCAACTCACCTACACACAACTCACCATGGTCCACCAAATGTTCTATGAACTCAAAAAGACACCAACCCTCCAAGGCTTCCTAATCCCACGCAAACTCTCACCTATTAAGATCCACTAACAAAGCTCTAATAGACGTAACTAGAAGCAAAAACAGTTCAGGTGACACTCTTTATTCCTCTTGCGTCACAAAACTGTGGAATGCCTTGCCCTTTGACATCAGATCCTCAACTAACTTAAATAGTTTCAAGCATCTCATTAAAGCCCACCTCACCAAATCCTGGATATGCACCTGTGCTGACCATGAGTAACCCTATTATAATACTTTTTTTTCTTCTCCCCTAAGTTTTTTCTGCCCACTTATGCCAAGTGGAATTTCAACCCACCTTACTCCAATCCAACCGCTCAACCCCAAAAACCCTACTGCATAAACCAACCTCTGATCTCAGCTTTTTATCACTCTAAAAACTTAGCATCACTTAATTCATTAATATGCTATCATATTGTACATCATGCAACTGGATTTACATTGTTACAACTCATTGTATAAATGTCATAAATGTCATTGTATAAATGTGTGATCACCATGTACAAAACCAAGAACTGCCTTGACATATAGTGTTACCTGACTCTTCTCTGTACTAACCTTACTTGTTTGTTTTTACTGTTACCTGTTTTAATATTTGATTCTGCTTCTTACTTGTCAATGTTATACAAAATTGTACTAATAATGGAGCTTTTCTCCCCGGGCCTCCACTGAAAAAGAGCAATATGTCCAGTTGGACTTTCCCGGTAAATAAATGTAAAATAAATAAAATAAATAAAAATTATTGGATAGATTATAGGTGATGTATAATATTTGAAGTGAAAATATGTCAATATGGCTTGTTTTCATTTATATAAATGTATGATTGCCTATGCCATAAGTGATAATTTAATCAATATGTTACTTGTTTAAAACAATGTGTGTGCGTGTGCATGTGCGCACGTGTGTGTGTGTGTGTGTGTGTGTGTGTGTGTGTGTGTGTGTGTGTGTGTGTAGAGAGAGAGAGACAGTGAGGCAAAGAGAATATATAGCAATACAAAAAAAAATACAAAAGAAATTAATAGAGAGCCCATTCTCTAACTGCAATGATGACCTCCAGCGTATGCGTTATTGGGGAAATAACTCCCTTACAGGGATTTAGAGGAGACGTTGAGCCATACAACACTCCTGGACAGGTTTTTATTTCCCCAGTTACTCACACCTTGGAGGGCATTATTGCTTGCATAATGTGTTTTAAAGACATGACAGATTGTGGGTGTTGTTTGGAAAAATAGGATATGGATAATATTTGGGGTATGAAATTAGCAAGTTTAAATTTCTGTCTAAATTCTGTGTGTCATTGAGCTGCTTTAAGTTTGTAAGAAAGAAGTTTCCCAAGTTTTGAGTCAATGAAAAAGAAGTTATTGTCTGCAATGCATAGTTTTGGAGTGAGGGACCTAAGGAGGGAACTGCACTGAGATAATAGTCTGAGGATCAAGGTAATAGCTGGTGAACTTAAAAGGGAAAGGAGTTCAGTTTTAACAATTTGAAAACAAGGGGCCCTTGTAGTAAATGGGATCTCTATTTTACTGCTTGCCATTTTGCTTTGGCTAGAGTAAGACAATGGTTTTCTCCTTAGAGGGATATGGTAATAACCTGCAAATATGGTATATAATTGATTAGGGTTGAAAGGTTCTTCTTAGACACTGTGTTGAAGATAGGGAGGGTGTGTTCTAGAGATGATACATGGATACTTTTAACAATTTCACATCTACTTTCTGTTGAGAGTATGTTTTTGTGCACTAGAAGCGTAGCTTGTTAATTTTTGCTCTTGTTATATTAATGCAATCTTGAAAATCTAAATGTTGGTAAAGCCAAACAATTTTATTTATTCTATTTTATTTTACATTTGTTTACTGGGTAGTACACTGATTGATCGCAATGGATTATTTGTGGATACTGCCCAACTGAAATAATTAACAAAGACAAAATGTGTATCAGAGAGGCAGTAAGTTGTACATATTAAAAATGGAGTAGAAAAGAACAAAATCTGTACACTATGAGAGAAATGAGCATTTTACAATTTTATGTGATAATATTTCAAGTTTATATCATGATGGAAATGCTGTGTGGGTGGAGGAGGTGAAGTGACGTTGAAAGGTATACTTAGATATCTAGATCCCCAGAAGAAGCTTATTGTCTCTGGCTTCTTATGGTTATTATATAAGAAGTGCCAGTCAGGGTGGTACTGAGCTGAGTTTTTGGCAGGTCCCAAATATCAAAACTTTTCTTTTCTTTATGGAAGTTGCAGAAGCTCAATGGGTGGTCAGTTAAGATAAATAAAGAAGTTGTGATAGAGTGGAAACCTGGCATACCCCTTGTAAAACAGGAATACCAGCTGACAGCTTCATACCTAACATTAGAGCGAAGATTTGGTTATAGATAAAATCTTTGAAGCAGTGAAGGGTCTTTGGGTTTATTCCTAAAGCAGTGAGGGTTTGAAATAAACTGTTATGATCAAGCTTTAGTAAAGTCTATGATGTAGACGGAACCATTACATGAGCCTTTGTCAAAATTCTAAACAATAGGGGGCATGGCCATGAAGAGCACTGAGTAGCAGCATTTCTCTTTAGCTTTGTCTCTTCAGATTTTCCATGACAGGAATTTTTTGAAATAACTATCCTAATTGTGGATATTTTTTAAGTTTTTTTATTCATATTGATATAAAGAAGTATAGTATCTAAAAATGTTTTAGAATAATTTAATTTTTCCTGTCAACATTTCTGTGATACTCTGATCTTCATCAGTTAAAAGATGAGCTTCTCTAAAACAACACATCAGGATGCTACCTTAAAAAAGGAAATACAATCTTTGCTGACTGATATACAAGAATTAGCCGGCAAAATTGACAGAATGGACATGAAGCTGGATGATTTCAAGGAGAGATGTACACGACAGATGGATACTATCCATGAAGACCTAAATCAACAGAAGGAACAACTCTCGGGAATCCAAACAGCTCTTAATGATATGGACACCAGAATTCAGGAAAGTGGACATAATACTGAATTTCTTTTAAGACAAAATACTCAACTGCTATCAAAGATAGATGATCTTGAAAACAGATCTTGTCGCAATAATATAAGAATATTTGGATTAACTGATAATATAGAAGTGAATAACATAGAAAAGATTTTAACATTGTGGTTGCCAGAAATTTTGAAACTACCTGAAGCACTTTCCTATGGTGTTGAAAGGGCACATAGGTCCACGGTATCATCTAAAAACAGCAAAACTAGTTCTACTAAATCTGTGATTGTTAAATTCCTTTCATCTCATGATAAGGAAATAGTACAGAAAACTGCCTGGGCAAAAAAGGACAATATAGTACACTTTGATAATGATTACTCACCAGGAGTAATCTCCAAAAGGAAAGTCTTTTTGCCCTTAATAAAATAATTTAAAAATAACCAAATAAAATCTACTTATTATTTCCAGCAAGGTTAAAAATCTCTCACCAGAATGCAACTAGAATTTTTGAGGACTTAGACACAGCTCTTTCTTTTGTTAAAACAAATAAACTTCTGGACAATCTTGAAGACATGGAAATGGAGCATGGAAAACCTTTGAACAAAAGAAGAAACTTAGAAAATAACGAACATCAAATGCATATCTTTTTATTTGCCTCCTTTCTACATGTAAGTCACCCAAAAGGGAGATGAAACTGGATCAACAGTTAAAATCTCTGAATTTTTTTTGTTCACAGATAATTTATTACTGCCTTCTATAGTGCTGTTGGTGATGTTATAGTTTTATATTTAGTTACTGCATTTACATTAAATAATTAATAGTACTTTTTCTCATGCTATAAGTAGTTAAATAAAACTGTTTGGTTGAATGTTGTATTTGAGAAAGATTAGTAGTTTAGTAATATTGGTTTATTTTCTCATAGTATATGTAGTTAAATAAAAATGCTTGGTAGAATGTTGTGTTTATGATAATAATTAGTTGTTGCTTTTAACTATATTACTTAGTGCTTATAGATCTGATGCCTCTTCTTTGCTTTATTATGCAATCCGGTTTGTGAATAGTAAATTTAGATCTTTGTGGGGAGATTGATGAGATGTTGAGATGGTTATGTTATGTAGTGCTGAAGTTGGTTGTCTTATTTTGGTGTTTAATATTATTAATAGTTTTCTTTCTTTGGTGGTTTAATGTGGTCTGAATGCTTCTGTGTACCCCTTTGCCTGTTTATGGTTATGTTTATATAACATTACTTGAATGATAAATAGTGTTTTTTGTGGCATGATTTCATAAATTCTAAAAGCTTTGCTTTACTTGTGGTTGCTTTGGTAAGCTTTAGATGTTGTTATGGCAACACTCTGTTTTGGGACAGCTTTGCTGTCATTTTTGTCAGTTAACAGTTATACAGCAGGCTCAAGCCTTTAAATTAAAGCTAAATGAGTTTACACTAACATTTTCCCACTGAAAAATGATAAAAGTTGTCTCCAGAGCTCGAGAATAACCCCACGAGATGCCTGTTGAGCCAAGGTGAATACTAAGTATATTGAAATACTGAATCATAAAACTATGATTATTTTAGAAAAATTCAAAGCCTTAAAATTCTCCACCAATCCTAGATCTCTGAATTTATTGGCTAATAAAAGTAAAAGAATTAACAAATTCAATCATATAAATGAAATATTCTCCCCTAAAAAGAAAACGGCAGTCTCAGGTATACAGAATATCTTAACTGAATTTAGATAAATTTTTACAAACATTAACTAACAATCTAAGATAATAGATTCTAACCAAGAAATCAAATCTTTTATTAACAAATATACAAAAAAAATATTATCTAGCGAACAAGTTACTATTATTGACAGACCCATCTCCTTTAAAGATGTCCAATCCCAGATTACTAAATTAAAACCAAATAAAGCACTGGGAAATTATGGTATCATCCCAAAGGTTTATAAATTATTACCAGCTGATGCCTTAAAAATGCTTCATAAAGTATACAATATTTCCCAAAATGACAATCTAATACTGCCATCATGGAAGTATACTTTTATCTTCCCAATCCTCAAATCTGATAAGGACCCTGTTAAATGATCATCTTATAGGCCTATTTCCTTATTAAACACTGATTACAAAATGTTTATGTCAATTTATGCAGACAGACTTAAAATGTTTTGCCCACATTAGTTGACGAAGATCAAACAGGATTTATAGTAAACAGAAATTCTTATGACAATATCAAAATAATTCTGTCCTTCTTTGAATAAATTAAATACTTAAAAAAACAGCTTAACATTAATCAGTCTTGACATAAACTGTGCTTTCGATTCAGTTAATTGGGACTATTTATTTTTACTTTTGGAGGAACTAAACTTCTCTAATAGTTTTATAAATCTAATTACAAGTTTATATCAAGGTAGCTAAGCATACATTAAAATAGGTCCAGATATATCCCAAAATATACCAATAATCAAAGGAACAAAGCAAGGGTGTTCTTTATCTCCTTTACTATTTACATTGATTATGGAACCTTAGGCTAATTTGATAAGATATGATGAAAACATTGAAGGTTATAGCTTGAGTTCTAATGATGTTTCCAAATTACAAATGTTTGCGTATGACATACTCATTACTCTAAGTGGTAATAATGCATCTATTCACACTCTTTTTAAAGATGCTGAATATTTTTTAAAAAAGTCAGGCTTAACATTTATCTATTTTATTTTATATTATTTTACATTTGTTGACCGGGATAGTCCGACTGGATGCATGTCCATTTTCAGTGGAGGCCCGGGGAGAAAAGCTCCAAGGGTAAGCAGATACAGCATTACATAATACCAACATTACATATTACAAACAGATTATTTACAGAGATTACATAAGTAAGCAAGTTAATTAAGTTCCACAGGTTAGAGTTAATCCCGAGTGTAAATCAGGATTAAATTAAATTACACAGTAAACTGGTTAACAGATTTTTACACATTCTAGAGAGAGTTGGCCAGGCTTGATACATTGACATAGCCAGTTAAGTGCCAAATGTTGTTTGAGTCTAGTTTTAAATTGACCTAAGGTAAAAAGTAAGGTAATATCAGCTGGAAGAGAGTTCCAGGGCCTACTTACAGAGTTTGCAAAGAGAGAGTCACCGGCTGTGTTATTAATTTTGCTAGTCTGAATTAGTAGTTTGTTAGAGGATCGAAGCGGTCTAGGATTGTTATAGGGGGGTGATAATATTTTTAAGTGCAGGTGTATTGTCCAGATTATAGAGGATTTTATAGGCCATAATCAGTTGGTTATACTGGATTAGGCTGGGTAGTTCAAGCCACCCAAGCTGATTTAGATTGATGCAATGATGTGTCCTAAAAGGCAGTCCAGTGGCAAACCTGGCAATGTGGTTGTAGCAAATTGAGAGTTTGTTGAGGACAGTCTTATTTAAATTCGAGAGTAGAGGGGATGCATACAGAAGGGTTGAAAGAAGGTGAGAGTGAGCTATGGCAATTTTAGCTAGAGGGGTTAGGAAGGCTTTTATTCTGTAAAGTGACCCTAGTTTTTTATTGATGGTTTTGATAGTTTGGTTAACATGTAGGTCAAATTTTAGATTATTATCTATGATGACACCTAATAGTTTTGTAGAGAGTTCAGGGGAGATTATTGTGCCATCTTTTGAATTTATGGCAAAGGTGAAAGAGGTAGACCTACGTGTTGGTGAAAATAACAGCATTTTAGTTTTTTTGGGATTTAGGATCAGACAACATTCAGAAAGCCAGTTTTCTATTGTATTAAAGGTGGTCTGGGTAGCTGACCATAACTCTATTGGAGATGTGGCCGAGCAAATCAGAGTAGAGTCATCAGCATATTGGATACAGCTGACTTTTGGGATGACAGTATAAAGGTCGTTAATGAAGATGGAGAACAGCAAGGGCCCTAGTATAGAGCCTTGTGGTACTCCAAGGGTGTTAGGTAGAAGATTAGAGAGTTTGTTCTGCCAGAGGACAGCCTGCTGTCCAGCATTCAGGTAGGATTGAAACCACTGAAGGGCTCTAGTATCTAGACAGAATGTTTGCAGGGTGTGGATTAAAAGTTGGTGATCAACCATATCGAATGCCTTGGAAAGATCCAAGAAGAGGGCTGAGGATATGTAATTATGTTTGCAATTATGGTTTATGGTGTTGGTAAAGGCTAGGAGGGCTGAAGTAGTGATGTGATGAGGATGGAAGCCATGCTGAGTGTCTGCCATAAGGTGATTCTGGATTAGGTGGTGCATGAGTTGTCTATGAATACATTTTTCCATAATCTTTGCAAGTGGAGAGAGTATAGCTATTGGCCTATAATTGGAGAATTCAGTAGAGCTGCCTCCTTTGTGAAGTGGGATTACATAGGATATTTTCCAGATGGTGGAAATTTTAGCTTCTACTATGGTTCGATTGATTAGTATTGAGACTGGGTAAGCAATAGCATCAGCTGATTTTTGTAGGTACTCAGCAGGGAGTTGATCAGCAGAAAGTGTAGTGGGTTTTAATTTTTTGATCAAGGTATGGATAAGTGAAGTGGCGACTGGTTGGAAGCTGAACGCGAGTAGATTTCTAGGGGTGGTACTTTCAGGACCAGGGGAGCTAGGAGGTAGTTGGCTAGCTAGGGCTTGAATTGTCTCAGTAAAGAATCGGTTAAAACTGTCAGAAACATCTTCAGGGGTTTTATCAATAGTAGCAGTAGGGATTAGGGTTGAAGTTTGTCCAGGATGTAGTAGATTATTTAAACCTGCCCAAAACTTCTGAGGGTTATTTTGATTTACTGTCTGTAAATTACAGTAGTATTGTTTTTTTGTCTTGTAAAATGGATTTTTTAGTTTCGTTCCTGGATTGCCTGTATTTAATGTGATCTTGGGGGTCTTTAGAAGAATGCCATAAAGCCCATGCTTTGTTTCTAAGGGTAATTTTGAGTTTAGACTCTTTAGAAAGCTATGACGCAGTTTTTGCCTTTGTTCTCTTTGAACGAACAGGTGCATGCAAATCAAGTATCTCAAGGAATTTGTTGTTAAAGTATGCTACTGCCTCCTCTAAGGGGAGGTGTTTTAAAATAGACCAATTACATGAGTTTACTTCTTGTTGAAATTTGGCAGGGTCAAAGTTTTTATTGTTTCTAACCTTTTGAGTAAGAGTTGTTGGGAATTAATGGCTTTGTGCTTAATTACACACGTGAGAAGGTGATCACTTAGACCATCAGGGATGGTACCAGAGGTGTACAGTTGGGGGTGTCTATTTATGAGTACCCAGTCAAGTATGCTTTCTTTTTGGTTGGGTTTATCTATCCTGGTAGGGGTGGATATGATTTGTGTAAATGCATGCAGGTTAATATGGGTGATTGGGGATTCTGAGGAACAAGTGCCTCAGTCTATGTTAAAGTCTCCAAGTAGTAGGGTTTCTTGGGGGGTAGTGACATGATAGCCAGTGCAGGATATCTTCAAGTGTAGATATATTGTTACCTAGGGGAATGTACATACAGATGATATTAATGCATTTATTTTTATTAAGTTACAATTTGGTGGCAAGAATCTCTGAGTTATTAATCTGAGGTGGTTGTATTACATCTATGGTGACATTCAACTCAGATTTTTAGAGTACAGCTACCCCACCCCCCTTCCTGGAAGCACAATACAGCCTGTCTATGTTGTACCCAGGTGGTAACACTTCATTGTCTGTAGTGTTAGGTTTTAACCAGGTTTCAGATAAACAGAGAATCTCAGGGGAGTGGACATCCAGAAGTGCATGCAATTCATGTACCTTGTTATTAATGCTTCTAATATTGAGATGACAGGCTAGGAAAGAGTTAGTTGGCCTATTAATTGTAGGTTTGTAGCTTAGATTGCAAGTAGAGGGGGCATGTGTATCTGAAGTGAGTGGGCCAGTGTTGGGGTGAATATCACCACCAAATATTAGGTTAAGTCTATACTTGGTAATGAACTTCAGGAATTTGTTTATTAGTTTGTGGTAGTGTTTGGATCTAGAGCTAATGTGCCTGGGGTTGAGATGTTGATAGACTGAACAAGATGTTGGATAGGACCTGGTACTGTAAGTATGGTTGAAGGTGGGAGGATTTACAGCTGGGGTGATAGTATGGCCTTTCGGGACCTGAAATCCCGTGAGAAACTGGTTTTCATACAAGGTAAGGAGGTATGGTGTGAACAAGAGGGGTAGTAAAGAGGAGTATATCATTATTTGTGATTCAGCTAGTGAGTTAAGGAACTGTTTTACCTGGTGATGCAACACCAGAAGATAGAATGGTGAGGTAAAGGTACTGGAAGGGAGATGGGAGAATGCCAGATGAAAGCTAATAGGTTCTATTAAAATGTAGGTAGAAGAATGGAGGTGGGAGGAATTATCCCAGATGAAAGCAGATAGGATCTAGAAAGTGGGGGAGTGGCTATAGTACTTTAAATTTAGAGGTACTGGGGACGGGAGGAAATTGGGGGCAGGGAGGGGAGTGAAGAGAGCCAGAGCGTAGCAAGGGTGAATGGGTTATTGCAGTTTACAAGGTTTCCTAAGGTGTCCTAAAGCTATAAGGTAAGTATTATAGCTCTTAATGTAAGAGTCAGTTTACTTAAGTTACAGGGGAAGGAGGCAAACACTCAAGTAGAAAAAAGAGCCCTATGGCTGATCAAAATGATGACCTGCTTAATTACACAGCACTGTAAGTGAAAGCTTAATAAATGCTTTTTGTGTGCAACCTACTCTGCTTAAATGCTGAGAGAAACTGATTTTGTTATGGTGACCAATTGCAGTCCTGTAGACTCTGTTTTGTAGGTAAATGTAGAGTTCAGCTAGGAAAAGAGAAAAGCAGAGATTCTAGGGTAAGCATGAAGGCAACAACAGGCAGTTATTTTATAATAATACAGTCAGAAGGTTTGAGGGCATAAAGTAGCACACTTCAGAATGTGTTGCTACTGCGGCACAGCTTACGGGTATAGTATAAGGGGTAGCACAGATGATCTAATTGTAATTTTATAAATCTGGGTGAAGTCCATTACAGCCAGGTGGTAAGACACTAGATATTAGATCAAATTTTGTTTTAATTTCTTTTGTTTTTGGGACTGAAAAATAGAAAGGATGGTGAACTAACTTGGTTTGACAGAAGAAAGGTAAATGATGGCTGGGTGAAAGGAAGTGATCAGCAACTGGAAAAATTAATTTAAAAAGTTTGTTGGTGAAAAGGGGTCAGTGAAACATTTAATAAAGCCTGCTACTTCTTTCTTTCTGCTCTATCCACTTATTTAGTTCAGTAGATTCCATAGGTGCTGGAGATGTTTTTTGAGGGAGGTTTGTTTGGAACAGAAATGTAAAGGTCTGTGTTTTCCGGTATCTTTTTTGTTAGGTTTCTTAACTTAATACATTTATGATGAAGTTATATATTCCTGTCATGCCATGTCTCTGATTTTAATCAGGGCTTTTAGTTCTTTGTTAATCAAAAGTTTGGTCTTAGGTTCATAGGTAAATACTAGGTTATCAGTCTGCTGATTATTACAAGCCTAGTAAATAATCAGAGGTTAGAATCAAACTCTATACCTTGTATTTGTGAGTTAAAGACCTTAGCATTAAGCCACCCCTGCCCCCTAATTTTGTACAAACCAGAGATGGCAGGGAAATATTTTATCTATAGGTGCAGTAACTTTGTCAGTATTTCAGCAGCCTCTGTGGGATTATTGGTGTTAAAGAAAGGGAACCAGTCAGTAGAAGTTAGTGTATTCTTTATTTTACATGTAGTAGGAGAAAGTTATAGGGGAACATTCAATAAGGGAGTGAGAAATTATCTTGAACTCAGAGATGTGATGTGGGGAGTTTGTTACAATAAGATCAGTTAAGGAGTGATTATTTACACTAAAGCCTGGAATTGACAGGGAAATGTATCATTTGTGAAAGGTTTTGCTTAATAAGGAAATAATTGATCTCATATCTGTGGGGATCATAAAAGTCTATATTAATGTGTAATAGAATGATACTGTTTTTATATATTTGCCAATTTTATAGTATTTGGAGTATTAGCAGTTTAAATTTACCAGGGGTGGCAGTGTGTGGATGGTATGCAATGTCTAAGTGAGCAAAGTGCATGTAGGTTGACAGGATAGGTATAGTAAGCTAACTTGGGTTGTGGGCAGTGGTTGAGATAATCTGAATTATTATGTCAATTTGTAATGATAATTTGTAAGATGTTAGGGTGCCACCTCCAGTCATGGCTGTCAGCTGTTCAGATTTTTGCCTCATGCCTTTAGTCTGTGTCACATAAAATTTGTGGTTTTCTGCCAAACTGTCTAGGATTGAAGTTATTAAATAATGACAGACATTTGAAATTCAGACTCCATATCCTTCAGAAAATGTATGATAAAGCAAAACATAGTATTCTAATAACTTTCTAAGTTTATAAAAGCAAATTTTAAAAAAGTGTCCCTATTTTTGGCCTTTGTACCCCCACTATTTTTGGCTTTGTCCAGACTTCTTGTGCTAAGAGGTTGATAACTATGCCTCCATCTCTTCTACCAAGTCAGGAATTACATTTGTATTTAATGAAGGAACTATTGTTTAAGGTTAGGAAAACCATCTTTTATTCATGATTCAGTGATACCTAGAATATCTGGGTGATGAACATAGAGAAAGGTACCTAGCTGTTGTAATGCAGAGTCAATATAGGAATTTACCAGAAATGCACCTGGAGTGAGTTCTACGGCAAAATGTCATGTAACATGAAATGCATTTTGCCCAGGTATTTGCCTGAAATTACAATGACACTAATAAACATAAACAGAATGAAAACAAAATTCAGCCTTCCATCTACTGACAGAGTTAGCAAAGGGAAGTGAAAACTGGAAAAGAGATGCAACAGTAATTTATTAATAATAATAGAGAAAATGAGCTTTGGCTAATCCAGAGAAGGACACTGGGTGAGTTCATAGATTAGTACTAAGCTAACTGCCCTTGCGAGCCATTTTAAGTCTAGCCATTTATCACTTGTGAGACTCAAACCCTGCACCTTGTGCTTGCAAGGCAAACACCTTATCATAATAAAGCCTACATGAACCTATTTGCATATAGGCATAATGGCATGGTGCTTACATGGAAGTAAGCAGATGTGCGATCCAGTTAACAGAGCCAGGGGGCATGCAGGAGCATGCAAACACAGAAGTGTCCATGGCATACACATCACCTCATAAGCAGGTGAAATGCATGCAAATGAGGCTGGTAGAGTGATCCAGCAAGCAGATAGGCAGTTGTGCATTCCCCATGTTGGTGTCCGTAATGTAAATGGAAAAATTCCATGTAAAAAATGTAAAATTGACACCAGGGGGCTGTAAAAGTCTACTTACAGTGACAGACGTAGCATAGAGGACACAGATATGTGCAAAACTAACCACCATTTGTCCAAAATCATATAGAAAATAATGTAAAATAATTTTATTATTTTAATACCCTGGGTATGATTGTGATGCAAACAACAGTGTACAAACATGCCTTTATGGAAAAAATATATAAAAATATTGTAAAAAACAGAATTTATGAGTATGTAACAGTAATGCATTATAGGACCCTGTGTGGAGTATGTACAATGTTAGACTGCTGTGGTTGCTAATGAAGCAGGGTCTGAAACAGTGTAGTTTCCAGATACTATACATAGATATGTATGCTAATGAGATGGGGTTATTGACTGGCACAAATGAGTATCTGTGTCCTCAGATCCCATCCATGTAGGCACAGAACATGTTGGTGTCCAAAAAAGAGGAAGCTGACATCAAAAGGGGGTGTGTCTGCAAACGTTTAAGCTCATTGGAGCTCAGTGGCGCCTGTTTGCACTGCGTGCTGCTGAGCTGAGCAGGGTTCTTGTACAATGACTGCAAAGCTGCTTTTACCTCTGAGGACTGTGTTTTATCATGTCTGCATGGTGCACCACCGTGCTGAGCATGATCTTCCATAGGTGTGTCTACTGACTGCTAAGCTTTGTTTATCTTTGTGGTGCAGGTTTGAGCAGTGAGCCACAGTGCTCAGTAAGGAAGACTGTCAAAAACAATGGCTGGAAAAGCCAATCATATATTAATTAATAATGAGCCCCATTTCACTTAAACTAAGGCTGTTAATCCCCTTAATAATGTAATTGGCAGATGGAATGCATCATAGGTAGTGGACCACACAGTCTACACCTATAGCAGAGCACAATAAAGGTTGCATACACCCTACAATCTGATTTTCCCTCATACTCTGCACCATTGGAGTACAGACTTGGGAATTTTAACTGAGAGAATGCTAGAGGCTGCTGCAGGTCTGCTACATATGTATGTGCTAGATGCTGAGGTCAATGCAGCTGCTGCTGATGCTGACCATAGGCCTAGATTGAGAAGGAATAGTGTGTTCAGGCCCAGGGTTACCTACCAGGAGCTACATGAGATGGAGATTGCAGAGCACTCCAGGGTGAACAAGGACATAGAACAACAACTCACTGAGCTCAGCTGACCTCAACTTAGCCTCAGAGCTAGCAGAGGTGAACCCAACCCAGTGGAAACAAAGGTATGCGTAGCCCTTAGGATACTAGCTACAGGTACTTTTCAAAGACCGACTGGGGACATGATTGGGGTCTCACAGGCATCTGCATTCTGGGTACTTCACCAGTTCCTGTATATCATGCTACCACATACCAGTGAGCACATTTATTTTCTCCACACCCATGAAGAGAGGGCCAGCAGTATGTGACTCTTCTACCATGTAGCACACTACCCTGAGGTACTGGGTGCCATAGACTGCACTCATCTACACATCAAGGCACCACCCAGTGAAGAAGGTAGAATCTACATCAACCGCAAGGGGTACCACTCCAACTGCCAGTTTGTGTGCAATGCCCAGGGTATTATCATGAATGTGTGTGCTGGCAGCCCTGGCAGTTATCACGACTCCCATATCTGGCACCTATCACAGCTTTACCAGATGTTTGCTAGGGGGGACATCCCACATGACCATTTACTTGGGGATGCTGGCTATGCACTGGAACCATGGATGATGACACCCATCAGAAATGCACACACACCCTCCGAAGAACACCATAATGAGGCACACTCACAAACTAGAAACATCATAGAGCATGTGTTTGGGCTGTTGAAGTCATGGTTCCAGTGCTTTGATATATCTGGTGGAGCCCTGCAGTACTCTCTAGCCACATGTGCACAGATGTTCACAGTATGTGCCATGCTGCACAATATGATGCTGTGGAAACAGCTGCAGCAGGATCAGCAAAGACAAGGAATACACAGCCCCCCACCAGTGCCTAGATTACCACAGCCACCCCACAGGGGGACTTGCAGGAGAAACCCCCTGAGGTTGTCCCTGTAGGCAGATGTAGTCATACCCAATATGCCTGGGCCTTGGCCAAGAGACAGTGCATAGCACATGCTCTGACAACCTAGGGCTCTAGAGACTGACACCTTACTCTGACTCACATGCATATTAGTAAAAATGATGCCAGCCACAGCACACAAGCTGTACCTCACCCTGTATTGTCTGTGGACTGCATGCATCAGATAGAGTTAGCCCCAAAGTACAGGTCTGTCAACTGCTGCAGTCACTCTCCTATACACCACTTGTAAGGGTTACTACAATATGGTAGCATATGTATTGAACGGCTGCATGTATGCAAGGGAATATAGTGGGCTATATATAGTGTGCTACTGGGCTACTTGCAGAGATCTATAGTGGGCTACTGGGCTATGTGTAGAGCTCTAACAGCCACTTGGGACAACAGGTACTCTGTTGACTAGTCTATGCCGCATATCCACTAGGCCACATGGCTGCAAACTCCACGAAATTATTCCTGGGAGATGCCAGACAGTAAGGCCACAGGACAGTCACACCACTGTCTATACCAGCAGAGCATGGGCTGGTCGTCCCCCACCCCAAACATATCAGGGTCCCCATACAACTGCTGTAACAGAAAGTCTGCAATGACATACTAGCAGACCAGACAATTCCTGTATGTTGTTGACAGTGTGAGGAATGAAACCCCTCTGTCTGGTGGTTAGTGTAGCTCACTGGGCCAGGAACAGAAGCATGGGTGATGGTGCTGATGGTTTGAATCTGGCAGCATCCCACATCTTTTGCATGTCAGGTACTTATATGGTGGTATTCCCACAGACTGGCATAACCCCTCAATCTGTTACTGCAAGAAAGCTGGACAAAGCCAGACTGAATGGGGACACAAAGGGCCATACTTACAGACAGACATTATACATGATCTGAGTAACCTATCAGGTGGCTAGTATAACAGCAGGCTGCAGCAAGTCAGATTAGTTGCAGGATGTAAAGGCCATCACTTAAATGTGCCAGTAGTTACAACAAGTCAGTGACCACTGTTTACAGCATAGTACCAGAAAATCACAAATGTATGAGGAACACAGCAGAGATATGGGGCAAAATGCTAAACATTCTGCAAAAACATGTACAGGGAGAGGTATGCAGGCTGTCACCCTGTGTGTGGTGTTATATAATGTACCCCAGTTGCATCATACCTCTCAGCCTCTTAGAAAAGGAAATCTGGCCAAAGCCATGAATAAAACTGGGACCAAAGCCCATAAAATATGGACAGGTTTTAAATAGTTGCTCCTAAAAATGTAGAATGTTGATAGAATAACAGGTCTTGCATTAGCATGAATCTCCTGATGTGTATGGAGTCTGCAACTTAAATGTCTGTCATTAATTATTGACCACTCTTCACTGATCTGCCACTAATTTGCCAGAAAACCACAATGTTATGTGAAATGGACCAAAAATTTGAGGCAAACGTCTGGATAGTCTGTGAAGCTCTGTACAGTTGTGAGGTATGAGTCACATATTAAGGTCAGCAAACAGCCGGGGAATGCCTTGGGCAATATCAGGGAAATGCAGTACTGTGGTAACAGGTGCAGCAGTCATTGGCCTGCAGCAAACATAATACCAGACTGGAGTACAGATAGCTCTGGTCTGGAGTCAACTTGTCAGTACTGACAATCGCACTGGGCATGCTCCTACACTTCACTAACTAGAGCCCAAGTCTGTGGCCTCTGAAAAATGTATTTTAATTTGTGTTCTCTGCTTCTATGCTGTGCTGGATCCAAAGTCTTCCTAAGACACAGTCTTGCTGTGCTGTTAGAGAAACAGAGCTTTGCATGACTCCATCTGTAGTCTGTTTAAAGCACCAAGCCTTTCAAATTGCACACTGATAAAGAAATATATTTTGCAGCTATAAGCAGAGTTACAGATAACTTATTTTTATAATAAACCACATGTACTCTGTCAGTTTGTAGCATATATTTACAAAGTTTTCCTTCATTACAGATATACTTTCTAGTTAGTAGTGCCTTTGAGCCTATTTAGGTAGGTAGGTTACAGATCTGTTGTTAGTGTACTTGTAAGCCTCTGTAGGGGGTACAAGAGGGGTTGGTTCCACCACCTCTCAAGAGATCCCCCACAGAAGGGCCAAGATTTGGTTCTTAATGATCTCCTCTCCGGGTTAGTGATTGGGATTTGCCTCTGAGTGAGGACAGAGGGGATCCTAGAATCTGGATCTCGATCGTGTCTCTGTTTATCCCTCCAGGTGTTGATAAGTCTGAGCTGAGCTCTATGCCTAAGGTGGCCAGGGATTTTGTTTCTTCTGTGGAGCAGCATGGACATGGCTTTACGTCATTTGCAGAAAGATCGGAAGTAAGTTGCTCTCTGAGAGAGAGGAGCTGTTTTTAGCCAGCTGGCAATTTTACTCGGTGAGAGTGTCTGGATCCTTCTTTGTAGATGGTTTCCTTTGTCTTAACTGCTAGTTGGCATCTGTCGGTAAGGCACATTGAGTATTTGCTGGTGATTCAATGCCATCTGGTGAGATGAGTGGGGTGAGTTGAAGATACATCCTCCTCGGGTATGACCCTTCCCTGATGGTGTGATATATAAGAGAAGGTGGCTTCATTCAAGGTCCTTTTGATCCATGATGCCATTGATTTTGGTCTAGATCGGCCCCAAACTCGACCCATTCTCCTACTTAATGGATTACCACCTATTGGGTGATTTACCATGGTTTGGGTTTCCCCTAAAATTTGTACTTGCACCTTTTTTTTTGGCATTTACTTTTTGTATTTAATTGTTGGAAGTGGCTCTCCTTCCAGTTATCCATCTTCTGAGATGCCTTTTGTCCAGTCTCGGTGTAAGTGGCATGAGCAGTCATCCATCTTCGCGAGCGCAGTTCCACCATATAGTCCACCCATGTTCCCACAGACAGTCATCCGATATACAGAGAGACAGAGAAATATAAGTCAAGGAGGCCCGGTGGGATGCATGCTTGGGGATGCTGCTGTGAAAGTTCTGAGTGGCACTTGCAATTCTGTTTGTCAGTTGTCCACCCTCAGTTTGAGCCTGGGCCTACATATTGTGAGGTTTATATTTTATGGGTTGAGTTATGTGAGTTATTTATGATGCCCAGTCCAGTATTGGTGTCACTGTAGGTAAGGTGTGTCCTTGCTGGCTGTCTGGTACAGTGGCCTGTTCACTTGATTTCTGTTTCTTTTCATTTGATGACCGCAAGAGGCAAGATAAGCCTCAATGAGATCCAGTGTTTGGAGTGTAGTGACCATTTTCTTGTCTATGAGTTCATGATTATGAGTCCATAGCTTTGCAGACCAGGCTAGCCAGGGTTTCAGGGTGATTAGTGAGGGGATCCGGATTGTAGCACCTTGTGCCTGTGGAGTGGGACCACTGCTGTTGTACGCCATGTGGTGGCTGCCTCCCGTAGTAGGCTAAACTTGAAGTGACTGTAGGGATGGGTTCAGTTCTTCTTGGAGGAGTTCATGGGCGCAGCCTTTGGGCCTGGGATCTGGCCCACTGCTGTGTTTTTGTGCTTTTGGCAGCAGCTCTCACCTGTGCTGTGATGTCAGTAAGGCTACATGCTTCTGGGAGACTGTGATGCTGGATAGGGGGGGGGGGAGGGAGGGGGACTGAGCCTGTCTGCTAGGTCTGTGGCAATGTCTGTGTGTCGAGTCTGTTTATTTTATTTTTTTTGAACTAACTCAGAGCATATCATGGAGTTGCCACATGGGTTCACATAAAAAAAGGCCTTGTGATTATCTTTAGCATCTTGTGAAATTCTTCTTTCGAAGCTGGCCTTAGATGATTTTATGAGGGATGAATGATGACATCTACAAAATACCTCTCTCTGGCCTTCTCACATAACTGAATTACTATAATAGTTATATAGGGTGCTAGTCACGCACATAGATGTTGTTATTTCCTCTTGGTATGTTTTTTGGCCTTCTGTGGGAAGTCACATAATCTCTGTTTTTAGACTTTTCTATTGTCCTTTTGTGATTTACTTGTAAGCACTTTTGCTGATGTGAGGATGCCATTAACAAAAATTTGAAAGGAAACATCTGTACAAGCTGTTCCTACAGAAAAAAAAAAACATCACGTATTGCTGAATTTATAAAAAATGATGTCTGTTAATAGATATTTGGTCTGCAAACATGAGAAAATCATGTAATCCTTGCTTTCCAATATTGCTTTGTTAGGCTTTTCTGATGCTGTGAAGAGAAGCCTGTCTGTTATACATATAGTATGAATGCACATTTTGCATTGCTAAACTCTATACATATATTCAAGCAAACTTTTTATTCTATGCTTTATCTTTCAGCATATTTACAACAGGATTAATTTCAGCCTTATATTCATAATATCTAACAATTCTCTCTTTTTTAAACATACTCAAAACACTTTATATAGAAAACACATTAAGAAACAAAACCTTTAGACTTTTTTTATACAAATCAAAATGCAATTTTACATAGTTAATACAATTATATCAAGTATTACTACCAAAACTGAATGTATCTAACAACTTTTTCTTTTACAGACCATTCTGTGAAAATATGTTATCAGTTATGAGCTGTGTCTGCTTTAATTTTATTTTTAATTTGATTAATTTATTCGTTTGCAATCACAGAATTTCATTTATGACTTAGAACTGTTTTATTAACTCTTTGCAACTGTTGAATTATAAGAGACAAGAACTATGTGCTACTGCAAGCATTTATACACTGCTGAAAATATACAGTTTCAATGTCATTTTAACCATAACATTGTGGTTATATTTCTGAACTGTCCATAGTGAAATATACTCTAAAAAATGCTGTTTACATATTAGTCCATTAGCTGTATGAATAAAATATTTTAATATATATTTTTCTAGCTGGGGTAACCAGTACTATTACAGATAAAATGATGGTCTAAAAACCAATGATAAGACTGCAACTTGAAACCAGTGATAGCTTATTACAGTATATCCTGTACAGTATGTATTTACACACTGTTTACTACTCGTGCATTTCAATCTAGTAGGTACCCTAAATCAAATTTTTCTTTACATATTCATTGCCAGACATTAATTTCAGTTGTACTGAATTCTTCTGCATTTGTACATACAAAGACTGTAAAGTACAGTTAGTCTAATCTTACAAATGTATGTTTCTTTAGAAATATCTAGTGGAATTGGCACCAAAGGCATATGTCCTGTTATTTTAAACTACATACTCAACAGTTAGAAACATTCATGCTTTTTTTATATCAACATTGTTTTGCCAAAAACATATTAAAAATAGTGACCATTCTTGTGCAATTTTTTACATATCTTTACTCTCTCTTGTATAGCTGCAATAAAGCAATTTTAAATAATCTCTTGTATAGTTTTGCAGTTTAACATATTGCAAATACAATTTAATACTAAACAATACAATAATAACTAGCATAAAATATCTTCGACTTTCAAATTTAATCTGTTTACCAGTGTTTCTAACTCACTAATACCTGTTTTTCCCTCCCCCTAAAAGAGTATTGTCAAGAAGGAATGAGATATTTCTTCCTGTACCTCTATTTCAGACCCTTTTGCAATACATACTCCTTACACATTCAGTGTAAAACTGAGAAAGTACCCCTCCCCCTGCAGCATTGCAGTATTGTTTATCTCCTTTATGCTGTGAAAATAGAATGTATGTCAGCCCAGCACTTTGGTTATACATTTATTTTATTAGGTTACTAACAAACTATGGACTTTTGTTTGATTTGATCATTTTTTATAAAGCTTTTATTGTTTACTACTACTAGTAGGTATTTATACCTTCCTGCACAATTGATTTGAACTGTATGTATACTATAGCCCATTTGCTGGCTGTACTTGATGCAACTGAGTTTTTTTTTTTTTTTTTAACATTTACTTGCAAACAGATTATCAGTGACATCTATGCACAATTGTGTCATTTTATTACAATTACCATATAGTGTTGCATGTAAACATTTTAACAATTATGTTTTAATAACAATGATGCTTTAGAAAAACTCAAGCTATTTGTCTAGCAATCAGGCTTGTTGTTCATCTTATCTTTCCAACATTTCCTGTAACTATTCATCTAGTCTAGGAAGGTCTAAGCTCATATTGTATACTCTATAAACTATAGTTAATTCTTTTGGCATTTTTCCTTTAATTTGATTGTGATTTGCATAACTATGCATTTATACTACATAAATAGACATTATGTTATAATTAGCTTACATGGATTGCAATATTTTTTTTATTTTATTTAACTGCCCTGCCATTCATTTTATAAAGACTGTTTGACTAATGCCATCTGTGATTTTATTACTTTTTAAAATTCAGAACTTTAACTGTTTGGGGTGGTGTTACTATACAATTATATAAAATTGTAAAAAAACAAATATATATTAGATTAACTAACACATGTTTATATTTACATTATTTATATTTGCTGTTGTCTACCTGTTATTCTTGTGCATTGTAACAGATGTATTTTAGATGAAAAGAAAATACATGCATGTCTGTCTTTTGACTTTGAATCTTTACTCAACTATTTTTAATTTTATACACTAAAACTGTTGTGTACCTTTTAACTATGCTATTAGAATAGCAGTTATATGGTCTACTTTACTGTACTACTGATAAATGTCTTGCTTTAACTGAATGAAAGTAAAACATTTGAGAATGATTTGTCCAGACATCAGATCTTAGCATGTATGCTTAACCAATTTCAAAACACAAACATATTATGAAATATATTTCTTTTGCACAGATTAGCTGTGTATGCAGGAAGTCCCCAGTCTCTGTCAGTTCAGCTAATTTATTTCCTTTATTCTGCAACTGCTGTTGAAGAATTTCCTGTAATGTCACATGGTCTTTCTGACATTCTTTAGTAAGCTGTTCTGCTGAATCTAAAACCCCTATGCACTTTTGAAAAGATGTATGTATAACTTGTCTAAACTTCCTGGACTCATTGTGTCTGTCTTTTCGAAGTTTATTACATTCCTTTGTAACAAAATTTACTAGAGGTTCTATCAGTAACTGATTTGACTGTTGTTGCAACTCTGAAATAAACCTTTTATATCTGGTGACAGAACATAACTGTCTAACATCTGAATATAATGTCAGCATATTAACTTTTCTTGGTTCTTTACCATTAACATTTTTGTCTGTACAGTCTAACCTTTGAATAGTGGCATGCACTGCATTTTTATGACATTGTACACACAATAAACATTTTTTATACCACACATGATTTCTTTTCAGATACCGGTCAAATATTATAATCCATTTGCATAATGCCTTACTATTAACTTGCAATCCATTTGCATAATGCCTTACTAATAACTTCCCTAATAAGGTTTTACATTTGCTAATATGCTGTATATACATTTCATTCTGTTATTATTATTATTATTATTATTATTATTATTATTATTATTATTATTATTATTATTATTATTATTATTACCTCTATGGCATTCATACTGTATGTAACCCAGAAAAATGTTCTTACCAGTCAATAGAGCGGCAAATGGCCAAACTGCTTTACTGTAGATGGTTGAAAAGTCTCTGTAGTCACTTGTGAAGTTGGTACAGCAAAACTGGTGGTTTCAGTCTTACAACTTTGTCTTGTACCTTTCTTGGAGAATTTATGGAACTGCTCACCTTCCTGCAATGCAGTCTCACTGGATTTAGACATCTAATGAACTGTATTATTGCTGCAAACTGTAGAAAACATTAGAAATCTGAAGTATTCACATAAACGTTACTGTGCTTTTACAGGAATGACCTTATACAAGGAATTATCCATTCACTCCCCTGTTTTTGGATACAGGCTAGGAACGTTGTCAGGGGTCACCATTGAAAAATTTATTTTAATTTGCATGCTCTCTGCTTCTATGCTGTGCTGGATCCAAAGTCTTCTTAAGACACACAGTCTTGCTGTGCTGTTTACTGCTGAATCAGAGAAACAGAGCATTGCATGACTCCATCTGTAGTCTGTTTAAAGCACCAAGCCTTTCAAATTGCACACTGATAAAGAAATATATTTTGCAGCTATAAGCACAGTTACAGATAACTTATTTTTATAATAAACCACATGTACTCTGTCAGTTTGTAGCATATATTTACAAAGTTTTCCTTCATTACAGATATGAATGATGACTTCTACAAAATACCTCTCTCTGTCCTTCTCACATAACTGAATTACTATAATAGTTATATAGAGTGCTAGTCATGCACATAGATGTTCTTTCCTCTTGGTATGTTTTTTGGCCTTCTGTGGGAAGTCACATAATGTCTGTTTTTAGACTTTTCTATTGCCCTTTTGTGATTTACTTGTAAGCACTTTTGCTGATGTGAGGATGCCATTAACAGAAATCTGAAAGGAAACATCTGTACAAGCTGTTCCTATAGAAAAACATCATGTATTGCTGAATTTATAAAAAAGGATGTCTGTTAATAGATATTTGTTCGGCAAACATGAAAAAATCATGAAATCCTTGCTTTCCAGTATTGCTTTGTTAGGCTTTTCTGATGCTGTGAAGAGAAGCCTGTCTGTTATACATATAGTATGAATACACATTTTATATTGCTAAACTCTATACATATATTCAAGCAAACTTTTTATTCTATGCTTTATCTTTCAGCATATTTACAACAGAATTAATTTCAGCCTTATATTCATAATATCTAACAGCCTCTACCATCCAAAGACATGCTATGTGGAAATATGTCTATACACACATACAGCTGCGTACACATACACACACACACACACACACACACACACACACACACATACACACATATATATATATATATATATATATATATATATATATATATATATATATGTGTGTATATATGTGCCTCTCCCTATCCCCCTCATGCTTGATTAGTGTGTCTATCAGTATGTTGCACATATTTATAGGATAACAAGAGGTAACTATAGCTATATAAAGTACAATGATACATAGACTCCCCACATATATCTACATAGCACATTTACATAACATACACACACAGCAACATTTAAGGAGACATCTCTGTTATACACATTTATATAGATATGTTGGGTGGGGATGTACAAATGTCCCCACATACCCCAGAATCCTGGGTTTATCTGCACTTATACATCACAACAGTTGTCTGATGGAACCAGACCAAGGCCACAACAGACATAATCCACTCACCCACAGACTCCTATGCCTGCAGACCATCACCATGTAGACAGACACAAATACACTGGTGGTGTAATGTACAATGGGTGCAAAGCATGCCTTGGATAGGCCATATTGTCCCTGGCCACATGTCTGCCTATCAAACTACAAACAGCCACATATGGCCAAACAAATACGTGTACACACATAGCAGGGATACTACCAGGTATCCCACCCCTAGGACACTAGATACAATAACAGTACCAAGCAGTATCACTCTGCAGGCCACATATGCTGTCTAACAAAAGGTCACTTTGTGTACTCCACAATTACTGTGCCTGCAGCAGCATATACAAGAGACATAACCTGTGGTCTGTGCAATAAGTACTGTGAGCTGTAGTTTGTAATACTAGATAGGTAGGAGTTCTAATGTCTCATAATCCAACTCTATGTGTGTGTCTCAATATATCTCCTCACAGCAGTATGGACATGCCCATATGGGCTATCTCTGTGCAATGGTTATACATTTTATTCCCTGGGACTAGCTGCTGACCTCAACATTGCCCTCCTTTATAAAGCTTGCTGATGTTATCCACCTTAAAAGTACTGGCTGACAATCTAATTATAGATAAACACCGTGGCACATGCGATACATACTGTAAGCTATAGTGTGTATTACTAGATAGATAGGGATTCTAATCTCACATCATCCAACATGTGTGTGTGTATGTGTGTGTGTGTGTGTGTGTGTGTGTGTGTGTGTGTGTGTGTGTGTGTGTGTGTATAAATATATCCCCATGCAGCACATTAGACAACACCGTATGGGCTATCTCTGTGCAACAGTTATGCATTTTATGCCCTGTGACTAGCTGCTGACCTCAAAAACCAACCAAGTCGACACAGTAGGATGACCAATAAACAATATCATACAATGTCCATGCGACTGTATTAATTCCAAAAAACGAGGGGCGGTGAATACGGTGAATACAAATTGATTTATTCCAAGGTGAAAAAAGACTGATATCACAAACACGAAACCCACAATGGAAGTGACAGCAAAAAGTGTAGTTAAGCGCTTTCCCCTGGAATCAATCCCAGGCCTCTTCAGAACATTTTAAAAATAAGCAACCATGTGTTTAAATAACCACTCGTAATGTCATGTGACCCTCACATCATTGATCACAATATTTCATTTAAATAAAATAAGTTACAAACTTTCAATCCATTAAACACCCAAACCCACTATTAAAAAATGTATTATTACAATAAAAATACAAACATTTAAGTTGATCTAATACAATATAAAATATAAGAGACCTGGAAACCACCCGATTTTAATAAATTAAAAAGATGTATTTACAAAATAAATAAAAATGTGTTTGATAAATATTGCTTCTTATGTAACATCTCAAAACTAATGGTTAAATAAATATTAACCATTCCTTACCAAAACCCTTGATCATAAAACAAGTTTAAAAAAGACAACAAAATGTTGAAAAGTACAAGTTAAAATAAAAGATTATCCTACTTCCTACAACCTGGTTGACCTTAATTTGAGAACACTACTAATGTTGATGTTGTCATTTAACCCCGGGGTCTTGCCTGCGTCCAACTTCAGTTGCCACAGCAAATCCCTGTATTCTAATTTCGTCTCTCATCTTCCATCCCTGGGGTCAACATCCACTTGCTCCAACACAAAAAACTTAAGAACCATGTTGGGACATGAAAGGGAATGTTTAAAAAAGGCATTAGTCTCTTTTCTTTTGTTAACATCGTAAAGATATTCGTGGACTCTTCTATTCAGGTGCCTTTCCGTTTTCCCTATATAAAAACTGGAACATGTAACACACATACCTAAATAAACCACCCTTTTTGATTTATAGTTAAAATACTGTGAAGATCTTATATGAAACTTACTGGAAGGAATAAATAAAGTGGTCTTGTTGAGCATAAAAGAACATTGATGACAGGACCCACAATTAAAAGTACCCTTCTTCTTTTTACTATTACATGCCCGCTCTCTATTGCCTCTCTCCAAATAATCCTTAAGGTTCAAATCTCTTTTTCTAACAAACCTAGGTTGAACGGGTATGTATTCTGATATGTCTTTGTTTGCTCGTAATACGTGCCAAAATTTTTTAATAATTGTTTCAGTCTCACATGATGATTCAGTAAAAGTGTGAACAAATACACCAGTCTTGTAGTCCAAATCAGAACCAGCTGTCTCTATAGTGGTTTTACCTTTCCCAATAAGTGGATAATATTTACTTTCCCTTTTCTTAACCACTTCTTCAACCAGTTGATCGATAAGTTCCCCCGGATAACTCCTTTCCAAAAATAAATTTTTAATGAAAAACACTTCGTTCATAAATTCATCAAACCTGCTTGTCATTCTGGAGGCCCTTATTATCTGCCCCTTCACAATCCCCTTTTTTTGGTACAAGGGATGACCACTGTCAAAATGCCAGTACATATTAGAAAAGGTCTTTTTACGAAATATTTTGGACTGAAAACAATTGTTTGTCATGTTTTTGTATAAAGTAATGTCCAAATAGTCTAACCTTTCCTCTCCAACATTAATAGTAAATCTTAAAAAATCTATTGTTTTGCTGATATAAGCGAAAAAGTTCTCTAATTCATCCTTTGTTCCCTTCCATAACAAATAAATGTCATCTAAAAATTTAGTGTACTGCACCATGTGATCCTTCCAGTCTGTTTCAAGAATAAATCTCTTCTCCCAGTAATATAGTACACAATTATGCATAAGCACAAGATGCCCCCATAGCTACACTTTTCTTTTGATGGTAGTATTCCCCATTGAAGTATAAAAAATTGTTTCTAAGGACTGTTTCAGTCAATTCCATCACCAAATTAATAGATTTATTGTCTAACCTTGATTCACCAACCAGAATGTTAGAAAACCATTTCATTCCTTCTTCGTGAGGAATACTTGGAAAAAGTTCTATAACATCAATGGTAACCATTAATAGTTCTTTATCAAACAAATTTCTGTTAATCTTTTTTAAGAACTCCCACAAGTCCTTACAAATGTGCAGTATTGAACCTACAAAATTCTTAACTGTGGTATTCACAAATATAGCTAATGGCTCAGTAATACCACCAGCCCCAGCTACAATGGGTCTAAACTTCATATTTTCTATACCTTTGTGCATCTTGGGAATGCCAAAAATTGTAGGTATTTTTGGTTTGTCTACCTTCAAAAAATTATACAGTCTTTCGTTGATGGTACCTTGTAACAAGTGGTTGTACAAATAATATTTTATTTTAGCATAAGCTATGTTAATCTCATTGCGAGAGACCGATTCATACTGATCATTGTCCTGTAATATATTGTGCAAATGAATATCATAGTCATTGTTGTACATCAAGACTACACCCCCCCCCCTTTGTCAGGTTTTATGACCCTAAATCTGTGGAGGGATTGACAGGGAGAGAGCAGAGATGTGATTCAAAGCATGGATAGTTGAGAGGTATGCCTGTAGGTGTTGGATAGCAGAGTATCACTGACATGTCAATATCATACATGCAATACAAGCCTACTGTTATAATCCCTATTCTCCATACCTCCATCCTCCCATCTGCATCCCCTTTTATGGGGAAATCTAGTACATACCTGGTAGAGTGATGTATGCCCTTTTTTAAGCATTCCTCTGCAAATGCTTTGCACATACACAGTCTGTGTGAGTAAAACCACATACATACCTGTTCCACATAAGCAGTTGCTTGCTTTTTGTAGGTAATGCTCATTAATAGGTAATTGCCTCTGCATCAATCTGTGGCTCAGAATTGCTGATTGCATCCAAAACAGCTGCATTGCAGTATCAGTAGCCAGTGACATGGTACCACAGTGCAGTATATGAAGCCTTCATGTAGGCCTTGGCCCCTTTCTTAGTTGTTGAGATGGACATTACTGAGGTGTGGAGACTAGAGCATCAAAGAGGGTAAACAATAATACTGACCACGGTAGAGACATATGAAGTATGTCCACAGTTTTGCCTCACATGTTTAGTCAGTATCCCATGACAGTGTGGTCATTTGGCAGTTCAATGGCCAACATTGTGGGTTGAGGTCAGTAAGGGGAGAGAGACATGTGAGTGTCACACATCATACCCATCAGAATATGCATACTAATGTAGTAGCTGCTATTCTATCAATGTACGATCTTTGTAGGGGCAAACTGTAAAACATTTCCCCATCTCTGGGCCTTTGCCCCCCCCCTTTATGTATGGTTGTGTCCAGATCACCTGTTATAGGGGGTTGGGAGGTATGTTCAGTCTGTAGCAGCTACCATAACATACTGCTGCTGCTGCAGCCTAGAACACATATAGTGGAGCTTGAAAGCTTGAACACTTTGGAAACCTGCAGCTGTACGTGTATCTGTGGCATCAGTGGCAGCCCTGTCATTACAGCAGAGCCAGAGTGAGGGTACCCTTTATAGTCCAATCGAGGCATGTGCTTAAGGTACATCTGTTATGCAACAGTGCCAATAGCACAGTAGTAGTTGACATATAGATAGGCTATACAAATATGTGCAGTGTGTCCCTACCTGTAAGCCTTTGACTTGCAAAACTGGGTGGCAGACAATTCAGTAGCAGTAACCTATGGGGGTTAAAATTGCAAGACTCAGTCATTACTAGCTGTCTCCAAAACAATGTAATTGAAATGCAACACATTGGATTTTAACCCAGGACTGTGTGTGGCAAAATGTACTGTATGCAAGACATTTAACAGACTGAGTTACTGAGTCAGTGCTGCAGCAGATATATTTGCAGACATACAGGCTATGACACATTTTGTCTGCAGTCATCAGTATCTGAATGGCTTTCAAATGCAGTTGTTCTGCAGCAGGGTCCCAGATGAACATATGTAATGTGCCAATGATGCCTTAGCAGGTGTGTTTAAAGATGTTGCAGATAAAAGGGAAAATGTACCTGCTATCCCAGGCCTCACATACTGCCATTATTATTTATTTGGCTGTCAACTGGTGTATTTTTGCATCAGAGTCCCAGGTACACTTTCATTTCTCTAATTAGGTTTAATTTCAGTCTGTCAGTGGCAATCAGTATGTTTTTCTGGAAACACCTGTCTTAAGACCTGTGTGGTGTAGTGAGTTAGTGCAGTAGGCTGTAGTTGACAGGGTTCAAAATGTGGCAGAGGTGATTATTTTGTACATGTGCCTAACACTGTGAGAAAAACATAAGATCATTAAGGCACATTAAAGCTCATTTAAGTGGATTTTCATGATGGAGTGCTTCACATAGCTCCATGCAAACTCAAACTAAAAAATTAAAAAGAAAAGAAAAAGGGGGTGATTGGACAGTGGTGAAATGGAGGCATGCAGTGGTAAAAACATACTGAAAGGCAGGTAGGGATGTTCAGGAATGGTTTAGGAAAGAACCATAGCTTTCCATTTCTTGTACAGCAACAGCTGTGCATTTTGACAGATTTTGTGGATGAATTTGAACTCTCAAACCTCAGAGAGAGGGGTGAGGAAACATAAATGTGTTGTCAAGCTAGTTAGACCAAATTAGTTATGTCTAGTCAACATGTGTGTGAAATGGAGAGCTATGTATGGGGCAATATTTTTTTTTTGTGGGGCAGGTGCCCATTTTTTTTTATAAGGAGTGAGAGAGTGTAATGTTGGTGAAGGGATATAGGTACATGTGGGGAAGTAAGTTGGGTAGGAAAGGATGCAATTGCAGACAGACAAGACAGACAAAACAGCAGATGGGGCAGTGTGTGACATATGAGGGGGTAAACACCTTGGATGGGGAGGGTGCTCTGGAATCCGAGATCCATGCGCCTCCAGGCAGCAGCAGTGTGACTGAGGTCTCTACCCACAGGCAGTCAACACTGCTGCTTCACTGTCCTGAAGGTGCCAGCCAACCCCACCAGGTTGTCCAGAATGCCCTCAGTCTGGTGCATAACTCCTATAAACGATCATGCACACCATGGCCAGTAGTTGATCTTGGGTGACTACTGCCTCTCTGCCACCACTCCCAGGGGGGACTGGGCCCCGTCTCCTGAGACGGTTCCACCCGAAGATGGTGCAGGGCCAATGGAGCAGGCACCACTTGCCTAGGTCCCAGATGTGCTAGGACCCAGTGCCACTGCCAGTTGTGGTAGGGTAGGTAGATCATCGGGAACTGGCCTTCTCTGACATGCTGTGGTAATGGAGGTTTAGTAATAAGTATAGGTTAGTTATGAACAAAACCATTGTTAGTAATAATAGCATGCTAGAACACTGGAAATAACCCCATTACATTTCACTGCATATTATGTAAAACACAACAATAAATAACAGAACACTCAGTATATTAACAACATGTGAGTAACAGTTACGGCATAAGGCCAACAGAAGAGGTAATTCAACAAGATATAGTAATATGTGACCATTTTAATACATACAATAATAAAACACATGCCCCAAAATACAGTTTAATGTAGCAACATGTGTTAATAGTAAACCATAACCAATGAATAACAATAACAAATATTTGAAGATAAGGGGTGGGGAGAGAGAGAAATACAGTCCATTAATACCATTGTAGGCTATATAGTTGACAACAGTACTGCTATCTACTCTACAGGTCTGTCCTTTCTTTATGTGTAAAAGTGCCCTATAGCTACTGTAGCATGTACATACCTGTCAAGCTATCTATAAGAGACAGTATGGGCCAAGCAGTAACAACTGCAGGTGTGCAACTACACAGAACAGTTGCACATCATGTGGACCTATATAACTACCAAGGTGTACTGTGGGCTGATGTAGTGATACTTTGCTATTTACATAATCAAGTCAATGATAAATCTGTGACAGAGGGATTATGCACTAGTAATTACATTATGTGACAGCATGACACTTGAGAGACATGTATGTGTACAGTACAAAGAGTAAACAACTATCATGCCTTGTTTGGCAGGCATGGGATTAGAACCCAATAGCAGTGACTGCAGAGAGCATCTGCATCGACACTCCAGGTATACAGCCATACCAAAGATTACACACTTTCTTTCATTTACTTTATTTTATTATTTTTATACTTATTTCCTTTATTTTATGCTGTATTTTCACATTCCTAGTAATGATTGTAGCAGTCTGTGACATCTAAACACAAAATTATTGCCTAGAGCTCACCTGGCACCACAATACGACCTGGTAATAGTAGTACAGTTTCATACTAGACTGCAGTGACAGTTGAACACACTTGCATGAAATTCAAGCATGACTGAGATAGTAGGTAACCTATACATAACTACACAGAATGCAGATATACACAATTTATTGCTAGTGTGTTGCCATATCTGTGAAGTCAACAAACATTGTCTGATTATAGGTTATTATTTGCAGTCTACAGCTATTACACTGTTATACCTGATTGCAGCACCATACCTCACAGCTTGAATGCATTTAACTGAGATGCAGTGGTGGAAACTAGACAATCCTCATGTAAACAGTTTATCTTGGTGTTATTGCTCTTGGTTTATGTGCAGTTGCAGAACCGTTGTCATAATTAATTTCTTACAAAACAGCTCTGAATCTGCACTTACTGCACAACAGACTTTATTAGATATACTTTCATGCAGATACTGATATTATGTTGTATTTTTATTGCAGAGCAGTTGTCATAAATGATTTCTTGCAAATCAACCCTAATTCCACACTTATTGCACAACAGACTTTATTAGAGATACCTTTATGCAGTTGCTAGTATAGTTTTGAGTATTTTATTGCACAGTAGATGCCATTATGCAGGTGTTGCAATACAGCTGTAATTTAACAGTTATTGCACTACAAACATTATTGCATATACTTTATTACAGTTAATGCTTTACTCTTCTTTGTGTATGGCACTACAGTTGGCAGTATGCACTTATTGCAGAACAGCTGTAAGTCCACATTCATTGCAATACAATCTTTACTGCATACTCCTAATTACAGTTAATGCTTTACTCTTTCTTTCTTATTTGACTACAGATAGCAAACTACATCTGTACTCACCACACTCACAGTACAACCTGGCCAAGTGCCCAGCATGTGCCTCAATGTTGTGAGCCCTCTCCTCTGCAGATGTTGGGAGAGAAGCACACCATTATGCATACCAGTTTAGCAGACATAGGTATTGGTGAAACAAAGGTAAAACTTACAAACTTGTGGGGCATTTCTTAGCCGAGCTTCTCAGACTCAGGTGTCCAAGAGATACCCCTTCCTACACTTCAGGTCATCATGGTGGTGACAGACCTCCCCACCTGTGTGGGGGATACCTGTCACACTGGTGAGATCATGTGCCAGCAAGTCCCAGGCCTCTGCCTTGCATTCTGAACCCAGGAATCCTCCCTGCAGCAGCCGGTCATCATGGTTTTTCACCATGAGTCCAGCTATGACCCTGGACTCCTGAATGCCCTACTGCTGCACCCAGAAGTATGCACCCTGTTCGACACCAGCCATACTCACTACACAAGTAGAACTCCAACAGATTATGCTATATTCCCGCCTACTGAGCTTAAAATAGCCTGTTTTCCACCTGCAAATGCAATTGGGTAACATTTAAAAATGCAGCACATTGCTTTACAGCAGGCAAACCAGCACAGGTGAGCTGAGCAGTGCAAAAACCCAAAGACCCATATGTTAACCTGTGCTTAGTGGTGTGCAAACCAGCCAAGCAGTGCATAAACATTATCACCCGTCACTGTGTTTATGCATTGCTTAGCATGTCTTAGCAGAACTTAGCTGAGTGCAGCAGGTCAGTATTTAAAAATAATTTGCATAATTTGTATTTCAAAAATAAATGCTTACTTGCCCTTCCATGTATTTAAACCCTGCACACAAGGCTGTAACTCTACCTATTTAGCTATGTGGATAACTGGAATTTTGGTATATCATTACATATACCTCTGAGCTACTTTTAAGCAGTGCTGAGTACCTCGCCATGCCATGCCATGCAAACCTGCTCGGCTATGCTTAAAATTGACCTTTAAATGAATAATTAAATACAGCTGGTTTTTATTTTTAGATGTCTGGCAGGTGTCTTGGCACAGCTTAGCACTGCTGCACTCTGTGCCACTCAAACATGTTTTTTTTTTTTAAATTATTAAATTATAGTGATATAATACAATTAGACAGTACAGGGAGTGTGTTACTCATCTGTGGACACAGTTAGCACCACACTCCCTACACTGATTCAATAACCATGTTCCAAGGCTCTCCCTCAGCAATGCATCATGATTAATATGCATGGCATGCTGCTGAGGGGGAACCATGTATGTGGACATGGTAACTTTTTATAGGTTTCCTTCAAATATTCTTAGTTTTTAACATGGTCTGTTTTATAATTGAAAATTATCAGACAATTGTATGAGGGAGTACTAACAATATATCTCCCTCTAACCTAAGAAGATTTGTAACCATGATATTGAATCAGCATGAATAGCACCACTAATTCTTCTTAATCCAGTGTCCCACTGTTACCTGGTGCAGCACCTAAATCTGTTTTTGTTTAACTAAAGCAAATAAAATGGCAGACAAAAATGCAGGTAGTAAATGGTTTTATGCTGCAGCAGATGAACAGAGTGAATTTTTGAAAACCAACTAACTGTAAAATCACAACAAAGTACTTTTCACATATTAATGCAGACAAAGTTACATAGGAACATTTTGGGGCTTTGTGACTGTTTAATGATCAAGTGCAGAGGTATCTTATAAAATTTCATGCAATGCAAACTTTCTTTTGTTGAACAACATTGCTGTTTATAAAATTAACTTTTTAAAACTCTCACCAACCATGGAAGTCCTAGAATTCCTTCCAATGTTATTAATAGTTTGGTATGCAGTACAGGGGGGCAGTACAGGGACACCTATAAAACATATTGAGAGTTATCACCAAATAGGATTAATTGCAACATGGGAACAATTGTAAAGCAGTTAGGTAATTAAAAAACAGTTAATTTAAGAGTTTGGTCGAAAAGAGAACTATGCCGTTGTTGCACTGTTGTACTGGATAGTGGTAGTTACAGTGTGATTGTAAGCTGACTGTAATGCAGTGCTGTGCGCGTGCAAAGCATTTTAATGTATATTGTATTGTGTGTGATATGTGGAAATACCAAGCTGGGATGGGTAAAAGAGTGTGAGTGGTGCGTGTACTTGTTGAAGGATAAGCCATAACCTGACTAGTAAGTATATGACATGACACAAGCCTATGTTAAAATACATGTAAACCAAATGGCTTAGTATAACACATTATACTAGTATGTTAGCATTTTATTTATTATTTATTTATTTTACATTTGTTGACTGGGATAGTCCAACTGGATACATATCCATTTTCAGCAGATGCCCGGGGAGAATAGCTCCAAACTTACAAAGAGATAAAGACAAGCAAGTTACAGTACATGCACAAACATATTGTATTAACATACAAGTTACAGTCTCACATTTCAAGCCTATGAAGAATACAGTTTATATTCAGAAATATATACAAATATGTTACAGTTTCTCTTATCAAACCTATAGATGCAGCTATATACAGAGTATCTGCAGAGATGTTACAGTTTCTCTTTTCAAGCCTTTTAGTGTAAGAAGTAAGTCGCTGTGAATACAAAATTGCAGGGATATGGAAGTAGATTAGGCTTTAGTCAGGGTTAGAGCAAGGACATAACTAGTGAGTTTTAAAATACTGGGTTACATTTTTTTTTTGAACTGATTAAGGGAGGGGTTCAGAGTAAGGTCAGATGGGAGTGAATTTCAGGTTTTGCCTACTGAATTTGCAAACAAAGATTCTCCAGATAGGTTGTTAGCTTTAAAAGACTGAACCAAAAGTTTTGTAGTGGAACTAAGTGGCCTAGTGTTTTTGTAGGGATGGATAATGTTTTTAAGGGAGGGCGTTTTTTCTGGATGGTTGATAACCTTGAATGCTTCAGTAAGTTGATTATATTGAATTAGCCTGGGGAGTTCTAGCCATCTTAAGAGGTTTAGGTTTTGACAACGGTGTGTCCTGTAGGGAGTTCCTGTGGCAAACCTGGCAATTTGATTGAAGCAGCTAGGATGGAGGAAGCCCCGGTGGTGCAGCGGTAGCATTATTGCCTCACAGCAAGAGGTTCTCCCACTTGATTCTCGGCTGGAGCGCCTTCTGTGTGGAGTCTGCATGTCCTCCCCGCGGTCGAGTGGTGTTCGAAAGACATGCATGAATGGGCATGCCTCGCTTGAAGGCTGGGCATCAGGTTGGCACCTCGGCACCATAAAAATCTACTGCCAATCATTAGCGGACCGGAGTTCCGCTGTGGCAACCCCTAACCAGGAAAAGCCAAAAGAAGAACAACAATCTAGAGAGTTTGCTGAGATCAGTTTTGTTCAAGTTAGTGAGTATTGGTGAGGCATAGAGTAGAGTTGAAAGCAGATGGGTATGGGCAATGGCAGTCCTAGCTAGTGGGGTGAGAAAAGGTTTGTTTTTGTACAGAGAGCCAAGTTTTTTATTAACGGTTTTAATAGTTTGGTTTACATGCATATCATATTTGAGGTTGTTGTCTATTATAACACCCAGGAGTTTGGTATACATATCTGGTGTGATTATGGTCCCATTGTTGGATGTCATAGTAAACAAAGGCAGAGACGTTTTGTGAGTAGGGGAGAAGAGCAATAGCTTTGTTTTATTTTTGTTTTAGCATCAGTAAACAAATGTTATGGTGCCTTTTGTGGGGACTTGCTCTTACAATGTCTATTAAATTGTATTATCCTTTATTAAATGCAGTGGTATCAAAACACCATTTACAACATATGGTAGATGGCCTCCTTCTCTGTGAAGTCAGTAGTCTTTTCAGGGCAAATTCTTAGATGGTGTCACTACTGTTTTATTCCTGCTAAAGTAGCTTGAGATATAGCTGGCACCTGGAAAGTAGTGTTTAGAGATGGCATTTTTGATCTTCTATTTTCTTTTGGATATATGGAAATTCATGTTCAGCTAGTTTTGTCACAGTACAGAATCTGGAAGGGGCATAGGGGTGTCTGCTGTACCTTGGACACAAATGATTGCCATATAACCTTGACTTTCCAGGAACTTAGCAGGATGAAAAGCACTGCAGTAGACCTTCAGTTTATCACTGAAAGTGTCCATAAACATGACTACAATATCATAAGGAAAACAAAAATGCCAGTGCTGGAAAGGTCATTACTTGTACTAGAAACTGTAATGATCTTCCATACATTTTATGACAGATGCTTCCTTTGGAATACAGTTGGGGGGGGGGGGGGCAGCAGCCCTCTCAAAGATTGAAAGAATATACAGTGGTGCTAGAGCCAAGACAAAGCTGTCAGCCACCTCAGGAATCTTTGCTAAAATGGGCATCATACACCTCTTCTGTCATTTCTAGCAGGTCATATACTACTGAGCACCATTTGCTATTAGATATAATCCCCACCAATGAATGTGGGGTGAGCAGTTACCTGCAGATGTCTTCTTGGGTTGAAAATGCCCCATCTATAACCCACATGGTAGAGAGTGTCTGTGGTTCTCCATAGCAGAAATGAGCATTAACGTAGTACCCATTTGTTAACTAGGCAGGCCCACTGGACACACAGTTTCTCTTCAGGGTTGACCCAGGAGCAATGTCTGATTAAATGATTTGCTCAAGGTCACACAGCAGGCAAATAAGGGCTGAGGAAATCAAACTCTGTTCCACGGAACTACATACAGTTCGGCCTTAACTCTCTGCACCAACTGCCAGACACTGACAATCATATCACTATTCATTGTGACATGCTGAATAATGAAGGCTAAGTTATACAATGGCATGGAATCACAGATCAGTGCACACATTTCTAGATCTTGCTCACTAATTGTAAGTCATTTTCTTCTTACATATCATTGTAATGCACTTCTTGATGGATTTGTAGATGCTGGAGATTGTAGCATTTTTGCTGAGATATTTGTTGCCTCAAGAATCATCTCTGCTGATACCATCTTAGATATTCTGACTCTAACCTCAACCTCAGACAGTAAAGTATGCACCTTAGGAGAACAAGGGTCTGTTGTGTCATGCTGACCCTGGCTACTGACAAGCTTTTCTCCATCTCCATCACTCTAAACAATAGTTATTCCACAACACATGATACCCAGGACATTTCTTGTGTACACATTGCATCAGTAGAGGAACTGACCCAGTGTCCTTTCATGATGACAGGCAATGTCATCTATCAGAAGTTTAGGTTTGTCACACTGACTCCCTATTGTTTCATATTTCTGGTGATTACTGCCTATTATGAACAATGAATTAATCTCTAGTGCCTCTTTATGTGGCACGTTCTTGCATTATACAGCTCCCTCTGTACCTGTATTACTAACCTACTTATTGTGTTAAACTTGAATGTCTCCTCTTAGACAGAGGGTACAATCAGGTAAATATAGCACATGTAAAAGAAAGATTTATTAATGATGAACAACATAAACCTAGGGTAATGCATCAGTATTATTATGGCTATGGACAGCATAAATCCTTAGAACAAAAGCAAGTAAGATGCATTATCAGTTATACAAGTGATAATAAGTACATCACTGATATAATTAGTAAAAATTGGTCGATTTTGACAACTAGCGATGAAATTAAGAACTTAATAGGAAGTAGAGCATCATTTACTTATAAGAATATGTTAAATCTGAAAAGGATTTTATGTAATGAGAGGTTCAATGACAATACTATTAGTAGTACTATCAGAGGCACTATTCCCTGTGGAGGATGTACATCCTGTAAATGGGTATCTACCGACAAAAATTCTCTAGTCCTGAATTGTTGAAGGAGGTCACAATTAATTGTTCAGCTAGCTGTAATGATACAAATGTTGTTTATTTAGCTACTTGTATGTCCTGCCCTGCTTTTTATGTGGGCATGACAACAAGGAGGCTCAGGGATAGGATACAAGAGCACCTGTATGCAATAAAAGAAGGACCAAAAGAATGCATTGTTTAAACATGTTTCTGAATATCCAGACCATTCCTTTGTTTTCAGAGTTTTACAAAGAAGGACACCTAATTTAAGAAAAGGTGACAATTTCAATGACCTAGAGAGCTTGGAGCTGAACTGGATATTCAGAGTTAGAGCACATAAATACCCTGGCCTCAATAGCTATGTTAGCATTAGATCACAGCTAAAGAAAAGGAAATATCATTAATAAGTGACCTGCAACATATATGTATATTCCTTTGGAGTTTCTGTGTATATACATTTTCTTTTTGACCATATATTTTCTAGGTGATACTATACTTATCAAACTGTAGACATGACCTATTGATTATTGTAAGATAATGTAATTTTCTCTGATAGGTTGTTAAACATAGTCTTTAAGTATTCGGTCCTTCATCCCCTATACTTTTTGATATAGATCTCGTTAGCCACTGTATTTTAAGTACATGTCTCCTGAGTTTGGGAGGTATTCTAATTTTACATTTTATTTTTTAGTATTTTTCTACTTAATATCCAATGGTTTATTTAATGAGTTTTGCAGAATGTATATGTTTCTGTAGAATATGATTTTTTTTTTTGAAAAGACTATTAGTAATAGGATGAGACATTAAAAATGTATATTACATATTTTCATAATATTTAGGTCTCTATTCCTATTTTGCTGTTCTTATAAAGAGCAGTAATTTCATTTTTTCATCTTATTATATTTTTATTTCATGTTTACATATTATATAGCAATTTGTGCAGCTGGTTACCATGTATAAGTTTGATTTTTCTTTGGATCAATATGCACAAGTTTAACATCATGTTCTATATGTTACATTTCTAGTATTTTTCTGCACTAATACACTTCATTTTTTAAATATTTATGCTTACTCATAATATCCTGTTAAATATAAATTGTAAATTATGATGAGTAGATGAGTATATACATATATATTATTTAAACGTAACATTATTGTAGTTTAATTGTTATGCAAAAAACAGGAAGGAGGATTTGTTTTAGTTCTTGATACGGTTTGAATTGCATATTGAGACCATCAGCTTAGCTATATATAGGCAGCACATATGAAGTATATATTATGTGCAATATTGGTTACATTTTTTATTTTAGACTGTAGTTTTTAGATTTGTTGAGATTAAATATAATTACTTAATGATAGCTCTTCTCACTAAATAATATTAAGTATCGAAAAATAAAATGTAAACTTTATGTTTCTGTTTTAATATGAATATATGTTAAATGTTTGTATATGCTCCAGCACATCTTAGTTTGTTTTGTTGTGAACTGATGTGCTGTGGTTGTAAGGAATACATATATTTTTTAAGAGGTATTTTGACTTTAAGAATATAATTGATTCATTTATTTGGATCAATTAATCAATTAACAGATATAGTTGAATGATATATAAGTCGACAGTGTTTTAGAGTGTTTTAAACTTGTCTGAAGAAGCGTGCATCTGGCAGCATGCGAAAGCGCTTACATCCTGGATTTTATGAATTAAAGCTTTTTTCATCAATCGTGGTGTTGGTCTACTTTGTTTTACTACTACTTATTGTGTATTGTCTAAAATAGATGCTTTCATATACTATAGAACAATAGCAATGGTGACGCTCACACACACACACACACACACACACACACACACAGCTTGCCTGTTTATCTGTGTTTATGACATGGGTTACTATGATTAATAAAACTGTCAGGGCTTCTGAAAAGACGTGTGTGGATTTTACTTAATTTGGAAACAGTTAAGAATCAAGATTGCAAAGGTGCAGTGTAGCTTGCAGCGACCCAGTGCTCCATCGTCACAGCTCTTCAAGTGAAATGCAAAAAAAAAAAAGCAATTTACTGTCTTAAGCCAATCACTGCATGATTGGCTTATTACAGATCCACATACCCCCTAGCTCTTCCATTGAAGACCAAAAGAAAAAAAAAACAGAAGTTCCTTCTAGCCAAATGACCAGATGCATAACACCTCCCATCCTTCCTGCCCAGCAATTCAAATCCCATTTCTGTGTCCTACCCTTCCTCTAATGCATTTAGACATGAGCATTGTGTTCCTCTCTGTGAGGTCTAAACTGTTTATAAATTATACCCTGCCTGCACAGAGTACTACTGCTTGCTACAATTGCTACAGTTTATACCCTACCTGTACTGAGTGATATGGCGTTGATGTTTTAATTAAAATTCCTTCTTATAAACTGTAGCAAACTGTTACAAATGCAGCAAATGTTGCTACAGTTTATATCCTGCCTGCATAGAGCACTACAGTGCTCAAGTTTTAATTAAAAAAACAGAGATTTTTTTTTTATCTTTTAAGCTGTAGCAAACTGCCTGATACAATGTAGCATGCTGTTGCTGCAGTTTAGACCACACATTGAGTGCTACAGTGCTCATATTTGACTGCAAATGCAATACCGGCTTTTAAAAGCCAGTATTACATTAAAGAAAGATTGGGATTGACTGACTGTGCCCCCAACACTTTGTGCCCTGGGGAGTTGCTCCTCTTGCCCCACTTTAGCTACACCATTCAGCATTAAATATACTCATGCACACGGAGCTGCATCTTTAAAATGCTTTAAACAGCTGTGGGATCATTAACATTTCATGTTACCAAGCAAGAACATTATGTAAAAGCACTTAATTTAACATTTTTTCATTATCAAACACAGTAGCATTTTTAGAGGCAGAAGGTGTGTTGCAGTCCATGATTTTCATGTCAGAGTAGTCAAACAGACTGCAACATATTAAAGAAGTAGCAAACTGCAATAAAACAATCTGTGACATATTAGAGGATTAAGAAATGCAGCTATAATCAACTTAGGACAGATAAATGCACCATGGGTACATTAAGTTTAACAGACCCAAATAAAGTGATTAAAAGAGCGCTTTACCCATGTGGGAAACTAAACAGACATGGTAAAGTTTCAGGTTTTTGTGGGATTGTGGCTGGAGGGGTTATCCTTGAGTCAGAAGAGAACAGTTTGTATAAAACATGAACTGAACTGGGAAATTATGCTGTCTTTGTTGTTTGCTGGGAGTGAGGGTGTGTTGGATTGGTAAGGATAAAGGAGTTTATTAATGGAGGGCTACAAGTGCTTTTGATTGTTCTGATATTTGTGCTGAAGCAGTTGGTAGTAGGATTGCTTGTCTGATTTAATATTTTGAAGGTTTCCTTAAGCAGAATAATTACGCTGCAGCTCGAACAAGATAGATTTATTGTTTAAAATGCACAGATATTCCACAAATAAAAACCAGAGAATTATATCAGATGGTTAAGCGCTTTCATCTGTTTCCACACAGACTTCATCAGAACCAACTGTTATTGCTTTACCATAGTTTAAATACCCAGTTTTAGCGCCAAAAAAATAATTAACTAATTAACTTCTTAAAGATACATTCTAGTACATAAATGCTTATGCCTTCTAAAATTAACTATCTGCACCACGAATACTAAATATAACCTGATAATGTCTACATAATAACTATAGATAAATGTATATTAAAAATATATTATATATTTTAAAAATAGACTAAGTTAAAATACATTATACACATGGATGATACATGCTAATAAATATTAAATATTAATAGATTAATAAAATAAAATGCATTATAAAGTGCTAAGAAACATAATATATAAATGTATTATAAATATGGAATTCCCAATGATGTGCATACAATTTAACATAGCAATTAATTATGACTAACCATAATAATAAAGAATAAACAAATATAAAAATTTAAAATAAATAAAAAACAGTTATGTTGCATTGAAATTACATTTGAAAATGCAAAATGTATAGTTATTCAAAATTAGGAAAGGTTTCAAGCTGATACTATCATTTATGCCTGGAAATCTTGTGGCGTCAGTAAATATCTGCCACTTGCTTTCCAGTAATGCTAAGTAAACTTTCAGTTACCTCCTCTTCGACGCAGTCAATGTGTTCAATAATGGAAAACTTAAATGTGTGATCGTGTCCTCTGCTGTGTATGTGTTTATATAAGGCATTCTTCATATAATTTTTCTGTATCTTATAATAATGCTCGTATATACGTTTTTTGAACTTCCTCTCGGTCTTTCCTATATAAAATGCTGGGCAGGCTACGCAGGTGGCAAGATAAACTACATGTTGTGTATTACAATTTCCTGCCCTGCATTTTATATATGTCTTGTGGATGTTCTCTAACTTAATGCTAACTGATTCATGTATATATCTACATTGACTACATGAACCACATTTCGAAGTTCCCTTAATAGTATACTTGCATTTCTCGATGTATGATGCCCTCTCTAACAATTTTTTAATATTTGGAGCAGTTTTCCATTATTGAACACATTGACCGTACCAAAAGAGGAGGTAACTGGTAAGTTTACTTAGCATTACTGTAAAGCAAGTGGCAGATATTTACTGACGCCACAAGATTTCCAGGCATAATGATAGTATAAGCTTGAAACCTTTCCTAATTTTGGAATAAACTATACATTTTGCATTTTCAAATGTAATTTCAATGCAACATAACTGTTTTTTATTTATTTTAAATTTTTATATTTGTTTATTCTTTATTATTATGGTTAGTCATAATTAATTGCTATGTTAAATTGTATGCACATCATTGGGAATTCCATATTTATAAATCATTTATATACATTATGTTTCTTAGCACTTTATAATGCATTTTATTTTATTAATCTATTAATATTTATTAGCATGTATCATCCATGTGTATAATGTATTTTAACTTAGTCTATTTTTAAAATATATAATATATTTTTAATATACATTTATCTATAGTTATTATGTAGACATTATCAGGTTATATTTAGTATTCGTGGTGCAGATAGTTAATTTTAGAAGGCATAAGCATTTATGTACTAGAATGTATCTTTAAAAAGTTAATTAGTTAATTAATTTTTTTGGCGCCAAAACTGGGTATTTAAACTATGGTAAAGCAATAACAGTTGGTTCTGATGAAGTCTGTGTGGAAACAGATGAAAGCGCTTAACCATCTGATATAATTCTCTGGTTTTTATTTGTGGAATATCTGTGCATTTTAAACAATAAATCTATCTTGTTCGAGCTGCAGCGTAATTATTCTGCTTAAGGAAACCTTCATTCTTTAGTCGGTGGATTCTATAGTAGTTTGATTTAATATTTTGCTTAGTAAGGTTTCTAAGGTGTCTGGAATTTTGAGAGGCATTGTTTAATTTTTAAGCCAGTTAGCTATGCTTTCTCTTTTAGGGCCATAAATTGTTTGGTTTCTTAAATTAACCATGAAGCTGGATTTGATTTAACTCTTCTTGTTTAAAGTGGTATATGGTGATTCAGTATATTAAGAAATGCTGTGTTGAAATTAGATATTGCTTTGTCAAGTGGTAGTCTTTAGAGGTGACCAGTTGCAGTGTCTTAGGTTATTATAGAATAATGTAATGGAGGGTATTAGAGAGGTTCAATACACTGGTGCAGGAAAAGGAGTCATGATAACATGACTACAATTGTAGGTTGTATAGGATAGGAGGAAACATCAAAGTACAACAAGGTACAGATAAGTAGTGGCCAAAAGTAATACTCAAGTCCAACATATTCTCCACTTTGAAATATAAAATGAATGATACCATGTGGCTATAAGATAATATGTTTGAATTTCTTAACACTTTGATCAAAATTTTTTATTTTAATTACGGCACCCTCAAAAAATAATTTTATGTCACCTTCATCAGATTTACAAAATGCACAAAGAGGAGAAGTAGGTAGACCATCAGAGACCAATATTACTGGAGTGACATAACAGTTATGGTTAATCATGAAATGAGTGCTGGTTGTTTGGACAAAAGGCATACTGTATACGTCTTTGTATATTTCCAAAATTTATACCAGGTGAAATCAGAATGAATACCATTCCCTTTCTGAGAAGCAAGTCTGATGACTACTGGTGACCCATCACTAAAGGCATCAGCTGGCACAGGCTGAGGTTACCTCTGCCACTCCTTTGCCACCACCATTGCTGAACCTGCAGAATGAAGATAAAACAAAAAGACAACACATTAGTATACACAGGTGTTGCACATAATATTAAAGCTGTACAGTACAGCCATGCATATGACATAAACACACACACACACACACACACACACACACACACACACACACACACACACACACACACACACCATCTGGGAGTGACACTGTTGCATCCTGCATCATCCTTCTCTGTTAGTTCATCTTCAGCTGCTGTAAGACAAAGTAAGAAGAACTTAACACAGTGCTAGACCTCTGAAAAGAAAAGGGGAAAATGCTTACAATAAAACTTGCCCTCTCTGTCCCTCACCCTGGCTATGCAGGTCAGGGTGATGCTTCTGCATGTTAATATAGTGCAGGCATTATTATATTAACATGCAGGTCAGGGTGATGCTTCTGCACGTTAATATAATGATGCCTGCACTGATTACTTGAATGGGTGATACCAGTACACTGTCCTGGTAAGCTCATGTCAAGAATCCACCCTGTAGAAATGGCCACTGCATTAGACCAGCATGTAACTCTGTAAGTCCTACTAGATGAAGAGCAAAAACATCTTTCTTTCCCTTGGACACTTTGTAAGAGCCCTGTTGTTTGCATCCCCTGGAACAGTATGTGGTCAATCTGTTAGGCCCACTAGAGGCAGAAAACAGTAGCACTGTGCACACAGAAGCACATTCAAACACCACATGGTATTCATCACAATGCAACAATAAGACACTTCAGAAAAGCTCTGTAGTGCAGACCCATGGCACTACAAACTTCATAGATGGCATTCTTGAGTGTATTGAGCACTTTTCTCCACAGACTCAGGCAAGCAAGGGCAAACAAATTAGCTTGAATTAGTGTAGAAAGCATGGTATACTAAAGTAGTGATTCATGGACAGCTGTGCTGACAACAGCAAGTGTGGAATCAGGTGTTTACTGCACTGGGACACTGTACTTTGAAATAAGCATAGTGATGAAGTGCAAAATGCCTGGTAATGTACCCCTGCACTATCCTAAACACTCATGGTGGATGGCAGCAACAAGGACATTGAGAGCATGGTGTATGTAGGTGTCAGGACACTGCACAATGACAGAGCACGCATGCTCAGCTGTGATTGGGAAAGATACCAGGGGGTAATGTACAGCTATGGAAGGACATGCCACATGGGACAAAATGGCCTGTGTACACTGGGTAAGGCATGGCAACATGCATTGTGGGGTGGGAATGGTTGGGTATCCAGAGTATTAGAGGAGTTTAATACAGTGATGCAGGAAAGGGTGTTATAGTAGCAAGTTTATAGTTGTAGTTTGTATGGGAAAGAAGGAAGTGTCACAGCATGACAGGGAACAGTTCAGTGGTGACCATATGGTATTGAGGCAGCATACTAGCAAATGGGGCATCTATATACAGCCTTGCATGTGCACTGACCAACATGTGTAACCCTGTCAAGGGCCCATGAGAGAGACAATGACTGTAAAAATTCACCACCCAGGAGACTGAGGTGTTATTGCAGGCTCTCCATACTCAAGGCATGCACAGCCTTGCCAAATGAAATGTGGACAAGGCTTTATTGGAGCACATGTGTCAGGGAGTGGTATAGGAAATTGGTGCTGTGGGTAGCCATAATAGTAATCTACAGGGAGTTCACCAAAAGATAGCCAATATCATACTGCAAGCCAAGAACAAAGCATGGGACATTGGAAATGACGAATCTAACAAAGGAGGTGCAGCACAAATGCAGAAGCTGCTTCCAGAGGAAGAGGAGAAGTTCACTTTCTCTTTCTGGGGCTGGGGAGTGTATTTGCATACCTACTGGTAATCTGGTTGTGAGAACTAGACTGCTGATGACTGCACAAGTGTCTGTTGTGGATACATAAGGTTAGTATTACTTTTTACATTACCATATAGTACTGTCTCCTGAGGCAGTTCTAATGCAGCAAGTGGCTTCTGCAGATTTGTCCTCCAGGAGCCTCCAGTCTGAAACTGCTGCCACCTGCACAGGAAGGTAAGTACTTTTCCATGTGGTATTTACAGATTGTTTCATCTACCAGTATGCCTGGCTCGTGGGAGTGGGGTATTCATTTATTTTAGTGCTGCCACAGGCATGCTGTTTTTACACTTTCACAGATTCTGCTGGTGTACTGAACAGGTGTTCAGCAAAATGGGACAGCATGTGTTAGATATCAGAAGGGTGCCTGGGGATGATGATGATGGCAACATGTACATGGTGTGGTCTGATGGCACAGTGGCACTGTCATCCATACTAGTAGCTGGAGAGCTCAAACACATCTCCATAGACAGGGAGCTTATGCAGCAGCATGCCAAAACTACAGCTCCACCAGTGTTTGGCAGACATCCCATAACTGTGAGCCCCACCCAGGCTTTACAAGAGTTCACAGTCTAGTGGAAAACAAGACATGTAGTCTACAGCATGCCATGACCAGGGTGCAACACTTGATATTAATCAGTGGATGTGCGGGTCAGTGATACAAACAAATGCAGCTGCTAACCACACAATTGTGGACATGATGAGTGTCCTACTTGGCATGTGGGATAATGTGCAACAGCTGCATGACTACATCTGACCCCTGTACAATGACATGAAGTATAGGGACAAAGAGCAGATAGTGCTACTCAGGTTACTTATGACTAATTTTGCATCCATTGGTGGATCTATGAGGCAGATGACAACCATCCACTAGTCTACATCTGATGGGCTTGGTGTCCATGATTGTAGAAGGATCCAGATGCAAAGTGGCCAGAGACAGGCTGGAAATATCCCGATAACACAAACTATTTTTGATACAGCATCACTGTGAGCTCTGTTAACAAAGACCACCACACCTGGCCATGGCTGGTATTATATATGTGGCCACCAGTGGTCATCTGGTTCTACCCCAAAGCATGTCACCAGGCTGCATGCATTTGTTTTTGTAGTTCTATAAAATCATTATCACCTGTGAGCAGATTGAGCTCCATGTCTACTCATGGTCATCAGCTGAGTCATGGATGGTGTACATCTGTTGGTTTCCCTCATGGATCTAACCATCATGGTGCAAGTACCTTCCCATAGTCCTACATTATCCCTACCACAGATCACATCAAGTCCTGACTTCTCATGCCACCACAGCACACATCAACATTTGCAACACGGTAACTCAGCAATGTCACTTGAGATTGGGATCCCTAATTCCCAAAAACCTGCTACCAGGCTGCTTGGCTACCACAACCAACTCCCATGACCATGGCCCACATGGTAGTATTGCTGTCATCTGCCACTTTGCTCCCACAACAACTGTGCAAATGAAGATAACTGTGCCCTGCATACCATGTAACCTGTGTGAGTAAGGTAATATCTGATGCACAAGAAGGGTAGTCTGTGCATTGTCTTGCATAGCATGGGTTTGATAGTGCATGCATCATTTTATTCTCTGTTGTCTGTATCATGACCTATAGCTGTATTTATTTTACTTATTTATTTATTATGTATTTATTTTTTATTTTGATTTAGTTTACAGAGTTTTCCCAGTTTGGCTTAGTCAAAACCCTTTTTCAGCTGAGGCCCAGTGTGAAACACTCCAGCATATTTCAAACATTTTTAAACAGATATTCAGTAATATACATGAACATACATTAAGTAAATATACATTAACAATTATACATACATTCACTAATCAGATTACATTCATATGAAAATAGAGGCATAAAAGATATTTATGCATTAGTGGATGTTGAACATTGAGCATTTGAAGAGGTGCATTAGTGAGTTTATCAGATAGGTAATAGATCATGTGAACACTGCTTAGAAATTCAAAGAAGTGGAGGTGAGGGAATGAACTATAAAATGTTAATATTGTAGTTATGAGGTGGAGTATAAATCAGGTTCAAATGCAATTATATATATATATATATATATATATATATATATATATATATATATATATATGGATATCATAAAGTTTATATTAGAAGAATAGAAGTGGGTTGAGAAGTGTCACTAAACAATTGATATAGCTGGGAGATGGTAACAAAACTATTTAGGTATTGGTAAAGACTGGCTGAGTGGCATAGGACTGACAATGAGCTTAAAAACCTCAACTTTGGCCGGCAAATATCTAGCTGTATTCAACTGGACGTATAAGAGAATTTAAGTACCTTTTATCTGCACTTTTTTCAAATAATACAGTATTTAAATTGATTTAATTCTGTTGCATGAATATTAACTGAATTGGAAGTTTTGACTCTGTTCTTCAGTTAGTGCTTGCCTGAATTTTATTGTCTGTTAGTAATTGCAGATGTGGGGGTAGCCACATTCTTTGATTTCCTGTCAATGCCTATTTAAGTGGTACAGTTTGAAATATTTTCTGCTTAAAAACCTCAGCTTTGGCCGGCTAAGATCTAGCTGTATTCAACTGGACATATAAGAGAATTTAAGTACCTTTTATCTGCACTTTTTTCAAATAATACAGTATTTAAATTGATTTAATTGTGGTGCATGAATATTAACTGAATTGGAAGTTTTGACTCTGTTCTTCAGCTAGTGCTTGTTTGACTTTTATTGTCTGTTAATAATTGCAGGTGTGGGGGTAGCCACATTCTTTGATTTTCTGTGAATGCCTTCTTGAGTGGTACAGTTTGAAATATTTTCTGCTTAAAAACCTCAGCTTTGGCCGGATAAGATCTAGCTGAATTCAACTGGACATATAAGATAATTTAAGTACTTTTTATCTGCACTTTTTTCAAATAATATAGTATTTAAATTGATTTAATTGTCTTGCATGAATATTAACTGAATTGTAAGTTTTGACTCTGTTCTTCAGTTAGTGCTTGCTTGAATTTTATTGTCTGTTAGTAATTGCAGGTGTGGGGCTAGCCACATTCTTTGATTTCCTGTCAATGCCTATTTAAGTGGTTCAGCTTGAAATATTTTCTGCTTAAAAACCTCAGCTTTGGCCGGTTAAGATCTAGCTGTATTCAACTGGACATATAAGAGAATTTAAGTACCTTTTATCTGCACTTTTTTCGAATAATACAGTATTTAAATTGATTTGTGTTGCATGAATATTAACTGAATTGGAAGTTTTGACTCTGTTCTTCAGTTAGTGCTTGCTTGAATTTTATTGTCTGTTAGTAATTGCAGGTGAGGGGCTAGCCACATTCTTTGATTTCCTGTCAATGCCTATTTAAGTGGTACAGTTTGAAATATTTTCTGCTTAAAAACATTAGTTTTGGCCGGCTAAGATCTAGCTGTATTCAACTGGACATATAAGAGAATTTAAGTACCTTTTATCTGCACTTTTTTCAAATAATACAGTATTTAAATTGATTTAATTGTGTTGCATGAATATCAACTGAATTGGAAGTTTTGACTCTGTTCTTCAGTTAGTTTTCCCACCCACCCTCCCTGTTTCTGTTTTGTTGTTAATCTTAGTGGCTTTAAAACTGCCCGCCCCTCTTGTAAATTTGTGTTTGGATACTCCTTCTGGGCCCATCTCATTTGTTCACTCAACTGAGTGCAGTGAAATCATATTCTGATTTCAGGCACTCCTACTGTGTACAAAGAGAGGCATCTGGGAAAGAGAACAAAAAAAATGGTGGTCTAGACTGTTTGTAGGCTTCTGAGCCCCCAAGCCTTTTTGTGTTGGAGGGAAGCCTTCTAGCTCAGTTTTGTTTCTTATAACTAGCCAGTTTTCTAGTTTCAGCACTCAAATATGTTTCTTTGAACTCAGCACTTGTTCAGAACTCATTGTAAGCACTACATAAGCTGCAAATTACTGCAGCACTCAACTTTCCTCACTTGTCTAGAGGAAATCAGTTTTTAGTACTTAATAAATAAGCACCTATCCAGGCATGTCTAAGGGTCAGCTCCCAGTGATTTCTACTGTCTACCTGATGAATCTGGGCATCTTGGGGCAAGGCAGCAGTTGCCTCATGTACACAGACAGCCTTCTCCTCCTACCACCCAACACTACAACCTGTGAGAGATGCACTTATATAGCCAAACTGGAAGCAAAGCTCTCTTCACCCAAGACTGGTCTAGACAGTCAAGAGAACAAGGTAAACACTTGCACCACACCACACTCATCACATAGTTCCTCAAAACCTACACTACCAAAACACACACATAGAAACACAAAACACACACCTACATTTGTGTAGGCTCTCAATAAAAACCTGCCCAAGCATTAGAGACATCCAAAGCAAAAACGCAAGCAAACTCCACCCCCCAACACAACCCAAATGACATATAGCCCACAAACTCAGTGTGCCACTCAACCACAGCCCATAAGGCATAACAACGTACCCAACACTCTAGTCATAGGTGACTCTATAGTCAGGTACACTGATGTTCCACTCACTAGACTAAACAAGGAGAAAGTTACTGTCAGCTGCCTGTCAGGTGCCAGGATCCACCACATAACACATGCACTCAGGTCACTCCACAATAAGTACAAATATGACACTGTCATTGTCCATGTTGGTGTGAATGACCTGAGATGTACCTCCCTGGACTACATGAAAAGAGACATGGAGGAGCTCTCCGATCTTGTATCCCAGGCAGGTATGACTCTAACCCTAAGTAGCATCCTGCCATCACCCAGAATGATACCACAGTACAAGGACAAAATGATTGACTTCAACAATTGGCTAAGCTTCTGGTGTCATTCTAAGGGGATCCAATATTTGTCTGCCTGGGATGACATGATCGACAGACCATGATGCTTTGCCAGAGATGGCCTGCACCTGTCGCCCTTCGGATTCCGGATACTGGCTCAGGCTCTTGTCACCCCTATAGTGCCTTTTTCAGGCAAGGTTCAAATGACAAAGTCACCACTGTAACAGGTACAAGTAAGCAAAATCTGAGGGTAATGCTACTCAATGCTAGAAGTCTAAACCTCAAAATGCACTCAGTCGAGGCACTCCTTAAAATGGAGAACATTGACATCTGTGCAGTGACAGAGACCTGGTTCAAAGCTCCAGAGAGCACCCCTGCATTACCAGGCTACAATTCATACCACACCTTTCAGCCACCTAACACAGAATGAAGCACTAAAGGCGGAGGCGTGTCCATATTCATTAAGGATATCCACACCTCCAGGCTAGTTGCACAGCATAATGCATCCGAGATTATCCAAGTGCAACTAACTCTGGGCAAGACTGCAATCCAAATTGTAGCTTGCTACAGACCCCCCACCATGCCCCAGGATTCCCACTCCTCATTTCTTGATACACTGGAAAGTATTAGGGTACAACCCAACACCCTAATAATGGGCGATTTCAACTACCCCACCATTAACTGGGAAAACTACTCATGTACCAACTCTTTTGCTCAACGTTTTCTAGAATTCATAAATTCCAATGCCTTGGATCAACTTATTCACACCCTCACCAGGGGCAGCAATATCCTAAACCTGGTCATTACCAACATGGGAAACCAGTGTTCCACACCAGAGGTCAATTCCTCGTTGGTCAGATCCGACCACAAGCTAATCAGCCTAGACATCCACATCCCACCCCTAATTAGGGAAACCATCATAAAAAACTTCTCCAAAGCCATCCTCACACTTCTTAAGACAGAAGTGGCAAACTTCACGACACCCATGCAGATGGACAGTAGAGGTATGACTGCCGAATCCTACACAAATGCACTTTATAAGCACTTACACGAGTGCATGGATCATGCTATCCCTAATAGAACCAAGATGTTATCCTCCAAAAAAAGGAAGCCAATCTAGTGGTCCTCTGCCATAAACAAACTCTACAACAGAAGAAAGAAACTGTTGCAAAAAAGAGTAAAATCCCATGACTGGTGGAACTCCCTGGTCAACCTCAGTAAGAAGCTGAGATCCCTCATAAAATCCTACAAAGCTAGTTACGAAAACAAAATTGCCACTGACTCTAAAGACAACCACAAAGCATTCTATAGCTATGTCAAGAATCTCAATGGGAACACTCAGATCTGCTCTGAGTTACAGCACAATGGCACTAAATATACAGAACCAACTGATATTGCCAACGTCCTAGCAGATAGGTTCAGTGCTAACTTTACCCCCCTCTCACCACCTAGAGGGCCCATCTCTATACCAGAAGAATGCAAAGTTCCTATAATCATGGCTGCACAGGTAGAAAACACACTCTCCAAAGCCAAGAACACAGCATCCATGGGACCTGACAATATCCCAGGCTGCATTCTACACGAACTACAGAATGAACTGGCACCCTACCTAAGTATCATGTTCAATCATAGCCTCACCTCAGGCTTTGTAGCCACTAAATGGCGCACCGTGACGGTTATCTCACTCCACAAAGGGGGAGCCACGACGGACCCCGGGAACTACTGCCCCATTAGCCTGACGAGCCTGGTCTGCAAGGCCATGGAACGTATCATCGTGGAACTCATATACAAAGACATTGGTAATCTCCAAACTCTGGACCCTATCCAGTTTGGATTTGTAAAAGACAGATCATGTCTCCTAAACCTGATTGACTTCTTTGAAGCAGTTACCAAAGCCAGAGATGAGGGTAAAATGGTTCACACAGCTTATCTAGATCTCGCCAAGGCTTTCAACACCATCCCCCACTCTGGAATTATAGATAAGCTCACTAAACTAAGTATAAAACCCTATGTCACAAGATGGGTTGCCAACTGGCTCATGGACAGAACGCACACTGTGAAAGAAGCGGATTCCAAATCCGACTTCAGACCAGTGACAAGTGGAGTACCACAGGGTTCAGTCCTGGGTCCTCTCCTGTTTGGTATTTACTCCTCTGAAGTGCAAAGTTCAATGCCAAAAAGTGTATTGTCATCCCCTTTGGTAAAAACTCTGTACCCATGAACTACCACATAGCTGGTAGTCTACTTAATGCTGAAAATGTGATAAGAGACCTTGGGACACAGGTGGGCAGTAGTCTCTCCTTTGATAATCACATCGCCACAGTGGTCAGGAAATCCTTCTACGTGGCTCATCTCATCACAAAAGGATTCTCATCCAGAAAAAAAGAGGTCATTGTTCCCCTCTACTCATCACTCATTAGACCCATTATAGAGTACAATGCCCCTTTTGGTATGTACCTCACAAGACATCTACAACAACTGGAATGACCACAGAAATACCTCACAAAGAGGATTACTGGCCTCAAACAGATGCCCTACGCAGACCGTCTCAAAAAACTACAGCTTTACTCCATCGCATATCGCCTACTCAGGGGCGATCTCTGCCTAACATACAAAGCTATGTCAAACCCAGAGCAGTTGGACATGCTCCACTTAAAGAAATCCCAATCCCTCCGAGCGACATGCTCTGGGGACCTAAACCTTGTCACCACAATAAACAGAACATGCTGGAGGGATAGATTCCTGTCCCAGAGACTTCCCATACTCTGGAACAGACTACCTATCTATATCAAACAGAGCTCCTCATTAGCACTCTTCAAGAAAAATCTTGATGATTGGATGGGAAATGGGAAATTCACCCCAGGGATCACTTCTGTGGCTCTGCTCGACAGGGGCACAGGAAAATAATTTTCTTGGGTGGCGAAAGCCAGGGTACATTTTTTGGCTAGGCTTATATAGGCCCTAGGGCCAATAGCCTAGTACCTACGTATGAATCTATAAGAGAAATGCTTTGACAATATGGCAAGCTGAACATAACAGTGTTATCCTGGAGATGAATTGAAGCAGATCCATTGATTTGAAAGGTGAAGTTTTAGATGTGTTTTAAATTAGTTTGTATTCTGAATGAATTTCAGTGGTAGTGAGATATGGTTCCATAGTTTAGCTACATTATTTGAATACAGACAGTCAAGTGCAGTATTAGATGATTTAGTTATAGTGATTTGTGATTTTTCTCTAGAGTGTAAAATTCTATTGGGTTTGATACAGGAGTGAAAGCAACAGTGTTGTATTAAGTTGTTAAGTGCTGGCCAGTTTTCTGGCTTATATAGAAGTCTGGGTATTGTGGCTAGCTGAGCAGGAACTAGGTGATGTGATATTGCTAACCGGTTTAATTCTCTGAGGTGTGTCCCAGTGTGTTCCATGTATTTCACTGTAGGGCCTGCAGCTAGGACAGTGCAGTTGTATATACATTAGTGTCCACTGGGATGGTCTGTCTGTTCATTGTTCTTGATTCAGCATGTGAGCAGCACAATTTTACAAGTTCCTACGTGGCAACCCTAGCCACAAAGAAGCTGCCCACTCTATACAGGTCACTAAAGGAGTAATAAGTTAGACAATAATAGTACATCTGCATGCATGATGATTGGTTCAGAGAGATACAGTGTGCCATGTCATGGCAGTAGCTCTCAAGCAGCCATTAACACATGCTGCTGTGCTACAGCTGCTGCAACTGCAAACATTCTAGTGTTTTCTACATTGGCAATTCCTGGCATTCAAAATATGTGAACACCACGGTGTAGTGCACATCCTTTAAATCTTTTTTAATTGCTCCACCATGGCTGATGGTGTCATTCGCATAATCACTGCCTTTCCCTTACATTAGAAGTATGATTTTCATATCATAATGTTGTCATTTGCATATGCTGCATGCCACACTATTCCTATTATAATGTAACCATGCTACTTGTGTCTCTGACTCTCTTCCTCCCTGAGTGCCACCACATTCCACACTAGTTTGCCCTAGTCTACAAAATTATTATATGAAAAAGGCAAAAAAGGTAAGAAACTACATAGAGAAGATTAATTGAGTAGATCATATTTACCAGAGAAGCTTGAAGAACTTCTAGAAGAAGAATTGAAGATTCTGTGAGTACATCTGCAGTTACCAATGACAGAAGACGAAGAAATAAGGAATTATGGAAGTTCTGGCTCTGACTTAAGAAATGCAGTTACTGAAACAAGTTACAACAAGGGTCTGGTTTAAGCAAATATCATCAATAAAGGAATAAATTAAATTTTATTTTCCTTTCATTGAACAAATAGGTTGTGTCCATGGCTCATTGTTCAAATCAGACAAAAATCAGCTGGGATAATACATGTTTTTGACAATATATGAATCATATCTAGGGATAGTAAAGTACAAAGAAAGATAGCAACACATATACTGTATTGGACAGTAGTGTCCATACAAACAGGGCAAGTAGTGCAGAGTTGTCTCATTTACAACTCAGGTCACAACAAAAACCCAGAAGGAGAGATAAGGACTGATTTGTTCCATGGTCCTCCGGGCTTTGAAGTACATTTTTATGCAAGAGACAAGACTGACACAGATATGTTTTGAGTTTAAAGAAGCCATGAAGGTAACACAGTGATGCAGCAGTTAGTATTTGCTGCAATAGAACACTGTGTTTCCTAGCTCAGTTCTTGGCTGTGGTGCCTACTGTGAGGGATCAGCACATCCTTCCTATGTCTGTATTTTTTTTTTGTGGGTGCTCCAGTTTCCTCACACATTCCAAAGGGCATGCTGTAGGTGACTCGGCAACCCTTAAAATCGATCATAACTGCAAGTGCCATGTTTGCATGTCTGTGTCTGTATGTGTGTTATATGTGTATGTGTGTAGCTATGTGTGTGTGTGTGTGTGTGTGTGTGTGTGTGTGTGTGTGTGTGTGTGTGTGTGTGTGTGTGTGTGTGTGTGTGTGAGAGCATGTATGTATCTTGTGACATGGGTAGATTATTTTTCCAAGCTCCCTGAAATAATCAAAGTGACAGATAAAACAAATGTGTGATTAGTACATTAAAGTTTATATTTTCACAACAGCGGATATCTGGTGTTGTTATACCTGACAGAGGTCTACAATACAAAAGTTAGGAATTCAGATTTATGCATGAATAAGACATATAAGGTCCATTTCACAGTATCCCCATTTGGATAGACAATTGCAAAAATCCTGTCCACAAACACTGTAAAATATAATGAGAAAGAATAATAGCATTAGCTACAAGGATTGGCATTCACAGTTGTGGAATGTAGGAATACTCCATTGCAGGGATTCAATTTCTTACTGGCTCATATGCCAAAGTAACATGCTAAGGTTCAAAAGAAAATTACCTACTTCAAGCACATTACTGATACTTGTAAATCAGTTCTGCAGCATGAAGCTGAACTAGTTGTTGGGGATGATAAGTAAAGTGACATGTCACAGCTAGTACTCCCACAGCAAAGTCCAGATTGTGAGAAATATGATTGCCAAGAAATGTACAGACAGGCTCCTGTAGTCAAGTCTCCACACTCCTGTCAAAGTCCCTTTCTTTTCTGCCATATTCCCTGCTGCCTTCATTCATACTCATCTTCTGTCTCTGCCTGTTGTTTCCATAAGGTCTACTAAGTAAGGAGGGGACAATTATTTTAGTTTGTTTTTGCTATAGCGCATCTCTTATAGCCAGAGTTGTAACTAGGGTGGGACAAAGTGGGCAGCTGCCCTGAGTAAAAACTGTCAAAGGATCACAATCAGCAGATGTTGATGGAGTGGGAGTGTAGTATCAGCACTGACCAATTAATGTCACTTCTAAATTTACAGCTCATCTGAAGCAATTAATATGAGATGAGACTGTGTGGTAGTAGCTATAGTAAGCTGCTTGTTACAGTTTAGCAAGCAGCTTTCTAGAAGTGCAGGGGTGGAGTTTGAGTTTTGGGGATTTGCTTAGAATGTCTGATGAACTAACTACTACTCTGCCTGTAGCAGTCAGCTGTTTCATATTTATTATAATATATAATTCTATATGCCTACTCCACTGCCATGGAGCAAGTTTTGTTTATTTGCACTTCCTCATATTTACCATACAGAACACTGTTTACTACTGATGCCAATGTCATGAACTTGTATGAATGTTCAGTGTAACAGCATGCATATTGCACATTTGCTTTTGCTTTTGTTTAATCATATATAATGAATACTATAATAAAAGTAATATACCACTGTGTAAATATTGAATACAAGATTCTCTTCAGTTCTTGATTCATTATTGTTGACACATATTCTTGTCTTACTCATTGTGACAGTACTACCTTCATATTTCTGTAAACATACTCATTTCAGTCTTTGTGGGAATTATACTAAGGTGTGTGCTGTGAGCTTTTCTCCTCCAGTCTTCATTGCAAGTGATCATTTTGCAGCTGAATCTTCCAGTCAAATAAACAAACAATATGAAATTACAAAGATGGCACTGAGTCACTCTTTGCTTTTGGACACCTTTGCATTTAGAACCATCACTGACAAAATAAGCTCTGCCACTCCAGCAGCTACTGTTTGACACTTATGATATTACTGACATTTTGAATTATGTGAGGAGGTTTTGGATTCGAAGAATGTCAGCCGAAACCTACAATATTTTGCACAATGGTCCTTTTTCTTCAACAGTACACTGCATTCATGCAATTTTAAGAAAGGCTGTGTGATTCATGGAAATGCAAGGAAGAAGCTGCTTTTATATACGTGTTTTAGATTTGAGTATTTGTAGGAAATATTACCATCTAGTGGTCATAGCTATAAACTATAACTGTGCCAAGCTCGAAAATGAAATCCTAATACAAGCAAGCACTTAAAAACATTTATGAGAACAAATTAAATTGTTCTGCATGGAATTTTATGACATTTTAGCATGTTTCAATTTTTTGCTGTGAGAAATCACTTTCCTCTGAATACAAAATGTGAAATAATAAGCTATGAATAATTAAAAAAATGTAAATAACATTGTCAAATACAAAATAAGTCAAATTTTGTCTAATGCAAATAGACACTAGCAGCTCAGTCTGCAAACTGTCTTTCTGAAGAGGTACAAATCACCATCAGAATTCTACTAATGCACTGATAAAATTCAGATTTTCAACAGTTTCATGACTATAATCAGTTATTTCACTGTGTGTGTGTGTGTGGGAGGGTACAATAGTAAAATTCCACTGTACTGGTCAGAGTCTGAAGAATGCTTAATTAGTGAATTTTGCAGTAAAAGAAACATTGTTCCAGGTACACCTATAAACTATCACTACATCTTGGATCGTATGACATGTCACAAGATGGTGCGTGGACCTCATAGCAGGGATGGTAATGCCCTAACTATAGAAGCTGTGCATTAACTGTGCAACATACATATTCACTGTATCAACATGAGAGATGTAGATGATGCTCTTGGAATTCATGCCAGTTCATAGCAATGTCTTTGTACTAAAAGAATTATGCATTGTAAGTTTACACATGCCTGTATTGACAGTGGTGTTGCAATGCTTAGAACCTCAGTAAAAGACCGCTCTTGGCTACCACCTGTACTGCTCTTTGAGATGCTGTATTCACTTCAGCAGTTGTCTGGAGAGATCTAACTATTATTAGCAGCACTGGCCCACTTGCCTGGGGTGTCCCAGAGTTTGTAGTGACCTATCTCTTCACATGTATCTTCTGAGGAGCATTCCTCTCAAGGGGTGCCTCACTAAGCAATATGAGTTTTAGGTAAGGCACATGGCTAACAGAAACACATTTCATGTTTTCCCTATGTGGACAGAAGGCCATTGAGAGCTTGTGGTTGCTATCCTCCTGCTGGAATGGAGGATGTTGTAAATACATGGCAAAGTGATATGGGATTCATACCTGATTCATGGCATATAACGTCAATTCATCTGTACTGGTTGCAGAGCTGTGATGGTTCACCCATCTCAGCACTCACATATGCAGATCCATATGCACATTCTGTGTGAGCAAAACTGTGAATATTTACATAACATATGAATCATTTTGGAACACACTAAGCATGGTTATATCAACTACTCACAAATGCCTATCTGTGGAGTTTCCAGTGCACAAATGCAAAATGGAGTTGTTCATGAAAATGACTGTGGTACTAGCCTGAATGGGTATACATGCAGAGTGGCTGCTATATAATATTATTTGCCCAGTATTGTACTGTAGCTATATGTTTGTATGCATATTTTGGTGTGAACATAGATTGCTGTTGCTGGAGCTCTGATTTGAAGATATTTCCATGGATGACTCATTAACCAATGTGTGCTCACTGTCATATATCTAAAGTAATACTGAGTGATGAAATATCTCAGAACAATTATTTGTTTTCTGTTTCACCCTACAGAGTTCTATGCTATTTACAGTCAGTGTGTGGACAAAAATTAAACATTAATGTCTCAGTGAAAGAAAACAAGGTCTTGATGAATATTCTGTGACAGATGAGCTGATAAACAAGGTTGTGTACTTCACCAGAGGAGGTGTTCTGAATCAGCAGCTGATGTGAATGTGGTGGCTAGTCATGAGTGCCTCAACAAAGAATGTCTCTGTATGGGCAACAGCATGAAAAACAGGGCCATACACATGGTTCTTCCAGGAAATAAAGGACTATGACTCACTGGTAATGGGAGACTGGTCTTGAGCTTTCTCAAAGTGGTGTTCATGTCTCACATTTCTTGTGGTCTGGAGAGAAGGTTAGTGTGCCTGTTTTATTGTCCTACCACAACAAAATATTGATATAGTATTAAAAGAGTAGCTGAATACAGTAAACTCTCAGTCAACCAGAGCTCAAGCAACTGGCACTGTCAAGCAACCAGCAAAAAATATCAAAGAAATACAGTACAACTTTCATGTGTTCCACTTTCTGTTTTCCCCCCACAGAAACATACCTTATGTTTTTAGAGTTTTAGCGTTCTAAAAAGGAAGACAGGAATAAATTCCCTCTCTCCCCAACCTAAGAACAAGTCAAACCAAACAAATAGTATAGGGTACAGTATTAGTAAGGCCTATTTTTAATAGTAACTCTCAAGCAACCAGAAACTACAGTTACCCGGCATCTACCAATCCCCATGGGGCCAGTTAACTAAGAGTTTACTGTACATTAGGTGCTGCCTGTCTTGTGCAAACACTAGACAGTCCAACACAAGCAGTATGAGCTACCATGTTCAGGCCAAGACAGATGGTGCTACAAGTGTGACACAATGTTTTTTGTTAAAATTATGTTTTGGCGGCATGGCTGCATAGCTGATTATTGCTGTCTCTTACATGTTCTGTTAAGGCTGCATGTGTGCAGGATTCATAGGATGATGAAGAATCAGGGCCCAACAGCTGTGGCTTTAGTGGCTTTGCAACATGCATAGTTTTTTATGCCACTACCACCATTATCGTGGCAGAATTTGCTGCAGATTTTTGTGCTAATGATGAACAAGTCTGGGTGGCAGTGATGTAGTGGATGAAGTACCATGGAGCCAAGGGATACACAGCATCACTGATTTATGCTGACCATGAAGGATAAAGCATTTTCAAAGACATGATACAAGGCACTAGAGAAAGACACTGTTATCATGGGTTCCATTTGGTTGATTTACACATACAGCAAACAACCATACGCTCCGCAAGGATGGCGTGCAGGGTCAAACCAACAATGTAAACCACCAACAACCAGCAAAAACGATAGTGAACACGCAGTAATGAAGAAATGATGATAATTTATTTATAATTCCCTCCAAATCCAGACCGGTTTCGGCTATTCAGCCTTTATCAATGAATACAATAAACTTTAATAAACCTGTGTGGTCCTATACCATCTGAGAATTGATGGATTATTATTCATTCAGGCACATCATCAGTGATATGTTTCTGTACTGCAATATGCACCAGGTATACTTGGTATACTGTGTTTAATCTGCACATCAATGGCGTTTACTCCATTGTGTCTAGGACATCAACATGCACATCCCTGTATGATGCATCAGATAATCAAGGAACTGCCATAGGACCAAGTTTGATGCCTCTGAAATGTTCTAGTTGCTGGAATTATCACAGCCATTATAATTCAGTTCTGCAGGGGCTTTTGTTCCTCCCTACCTCCCCTGTATCCACATTTCTCTACAAAAGTTACTCAACATATAAAGCGTTTTTGGATCCATTCAGAAATGATCAACCTGCTCCTGCCTGTATCCAGTAACAGTGGCCAGACTCTGACTAGCATGGGGGATGATGCACAACTCAGGTGTAAGTGGTTATTACTATACTAAATATAATTAGGCTGGCAATTATTAGTGGATAATTATCCGTTTTTGTTAGTTGTCTGTAGTTTCGTTTGTGCATTGCTTCATACTTTGTTCACAATATCCTACATGTTGATATGGATTTGCTGCAACTTACGAATCAGTTTCTGGATCATAATTGGTAAGCTACCCTCATCCATATATACGTACTAGGTTAATGTTCACTGCAGTACCACTGGGAGGTCTGCAAACTGAATTTCACTTTGGTGTGAGATGTCTATGTATGTGCTCCCATATTTGCAAACTTGGTCCTATTAGACTGGGAATTAAATAAGGCTTTTGGTTGTGAGTATTTTCAAAATGTTAAATTATATGCAAGATTTTTAGATTATATTTTTATTTTGTGGAACAACTCCATGGCAAAAATGGAGGAATTTGTTACTTATTTAAATTCCACTACAAGTTTTTTTTAAATTTACCCATACGAGCAACCCCTTGGTAATCAGTTACCTTGACACCCAGATATGCAAAACTGCAGGTGGTTTCAAATCTAAAATATAGAGAAAACCTACATTCAGCAACTCTTATCTTGAGTATTTGAGTAGTCACCCGCAACATCAAAAGGCTAGTATTGTGAAAGGCCAGGTGGTGCGGGTGGCTAGAATGACATTGATGATTAGTGACTTGGACGAGGAATTACAGAAAGTTGCTGTAATGTTTTATGAAAGAGGGTACCCACATGGGATGGTACAAGAGAATGTTAATTATGTTAAAAAGGAATGGAGAAAAGATTTAAACCATTGTTAGGAAATGTTAACATGTTGAGAGAATCACGTCATGGAGAGAAAAACAATTCTGAGAGGGCCATGGTTCTCCCCTACTGGGCTAGGGTTGGTAAAGTGAAGGACATCATTGAAAATTATTGGGCTAGCCTTAGGGGGAATCCTACCTTAAGAGGAGAGGTAGGAGAGAAACCCACCTATGTTTATAAAACTGGGGTAAATATTAAAAAGAGTTTTGAAAAGGTAAAGAATTATCAAGGTAATAGGCTGGAACCAAGAAATGTGGGACCTGTTCACAATGTTGTTATATAGTGGACAGTAAAAGTGTTATTCAAAAGTAGAATTCGTTAAGGGTAACTGTCAAACATCTGGTGTCATATACCTGGCCTTATGCAAAGGGTGTCCAGCATATTATGTTGGAAAAACCGAAAGGCGATTAAGAAACAGGATTTATGAACACATATACCAGATATCTATAAGAAATAATAATAATGCATTGTTTAGACATTTGTTAGTTTGTAAGAATTTCCAAGGGTTCCACTTTGGTATTTTAGAGAAAGTTGTAGTTAACCCTAGAGGAGGGGATTATAGAAATTTGATTGAAGAAAAAGAGGTAAAGTGGCAAATTAAGCTGCAGGCAGGTCAAGGGGTAGGGTTAAACGGAGTTATTTCTGTTAAACCCCTGCTAATAAAACGAGCTAGGGATAAAAGATTATGTTAGATTTTTTTAGCATGGTTTGGGGATGATTTTAAATGATTTTATACATTTTTGTACTGATATGGTGATGGTGTCTTTAAATGCATTTAAATTGTGTGTGATGTCATCACTGACATAGGGCTATATATACTGAATTTTATAGAAGGTATGTATTCTGATGAAGTCTCCGTTTTGAGGGGATGAAAGTGTTAAATGAATACTTTTAAACTTTATTAATAAACAGTGGTTATTTGTGGAGAGTTCAAGCTGCAAACAGTGGTTTTCTTTTTTATTTATTTGTATGTGCCAGTCACTGGGGTCATTGGTTGAACTGTTTTGATATTTGTTAATATTGCTTTAGGGTAGTAAATGCCAAATCAGCAACAAACAAATAAATAAATCCATAATGTTAATCTCATCATATCTTATTTACAATTTACAGAATCTTAATTTAGTGCATTAACTAGTACATCATACTATCTCTTTATTAGAAATGAAGCAATTGCACAGCTGAATACTTTCTGACAAGTACAATCAATGACATAGCAGGATGGAAAAAACATAGCAGGCAATATTCAGAATTCTTTATGCCAATACACTAAGGAAGAGCATGAGTTCTTTGTAAATTACTTTAATAAACAGCAGAACCTGGATGTTTCGACAGTACAAATACTTACTAAAAAAGGAGCTGCAGAAAATAGATATAGTGTGAAAGAGCTGATTTTTTTCTTTTATTTTATTTATTTTTGCTTACTCCAGTTTGACTTCCTCATCATGAAGGTTCCTCTATTAAGCTAGTTGCCCTTATTAATGATCATCTGTCAGACCAACAAGGCAACAAGAGTGAGGAGAGAAAGGTGACACATTGACCAGCTGCCTTTCACACTGATGATGATGCAGAGTATTTTACTGTAGCTCTTCACTTCTCCCCTTCTCCACACAGTGAATGCAGACATACAATAACATCAAATGGAAATTTGTGCACACTCATGTGAATGGTCACCCTCAATATTCTTGTTCACATTGCATATCTCTGTGAATATCTGTTCTATTGTATCTCTAGGTACAACTTCAGTTCTATGCAGTATCTCACCCTCCTGAAAGCTCAGCCTAATTGGCTTTCTAGTACTCAGTTCACTGGCTGAAGTTGGGCTGCTGATACAGCAGTCAGATGCCTTGGTACTCTGTCAGAGAGCCAAGCCTGAAAAGTCAAGTTCTAACTTACCATTCCTACTATTTATGGGGTCATGGGTTTATATTATGCTGCTAATTGATAGGATAGCTTATCTGTAGCCTACTCTCAAAGTCCCATTTCATCAGTACCCTGCAACATTAACTACTACCTAATTTTGAACACTTTCTTTGAGGGTTTGAGGGGCCAGACCAGGGGTGAATTTACAGTATCCCATCAATTCACTCAGGTTGCATATAAAAAAAGGTCATGGAAGCTGTTTTGTTTAACATTTAAGGAAGTGTATTCCATAAAAAAGACTTTTTGAGAGATATAGCTATCTCACAAGTAGGTCTTGGATACATCATGGTGGAAGTCTAGTTCCTTCGACTGGGTGTTTAACATGTTGTTTATTTTGTGGATGTGTAGGTGTTCGCATAGGACTGGATCCTTAGAAGCTATGTAGGTGAATCAGAGATCCTCTCTCAAGAGGTTGTAAGAACAGAGAAGAGAGAAAGCTCTCTAAGCTGGTCTCTGTAATACATGGAAATAATGACTGATTTTCTTTGTGACTAATGCTGTAGCCTTTCAGGTTGAGTCATATGTTTAGACAGATACCTACTGAAAGAGGCACTATATTCCATTATGGGTCTGATAAGCAGAGGCATAGCTGGCTAGTGTCCTGTGCTGGTCTGACGAACTGGCATCCCACCCCCTCAGCTTTTCAAGTGAAGAACAAAAAAAAATGACTTGCAGAAAACTGCAGTAATGCCATTTGGTTCCTGCACAAAGTACCTGATCCACCATCCCCCAGCTCTTCAGTTCTGGCATCATGATGAAATACAAGAGCCAATCACGCAATCAACCCTGTCTCAGACACTTCTGCCTCACATTAAAATGTTTAAGAAAAGAAAAAAAAGGTTGCTATTTCCAGGTGGCCAGATACAAGCCCCCTTCCTCCTGCCCCAGCTCTTCAATAAAAGAGCAAACAAAAGTCTGTGATCCTGGTACCTGAGGTTCCTGAAATGCAGGAGCCAATCAGGTCCTATCTCTGCATCACACCCTGACCCTCCTTCCTTAGTTAAAAATGAAAGAAGACTTTTAAAGGAAATCTCTACCTCAGAACTAAAAAAATGAGCTTTTTATTGTATCTTTGTTTCCTAAGCCATTTTAATACCTCAAAATCACTCCAAGCACTTCTTTTACAATTTTAGTGTGATTCCCACAAAATGGTGGATGATGGGGCCTGCCTTGGTAATGTGATCTTGTTTTCTTGCTTTCATTCCTTCTTCCCAGAATAGATTTCTCAAGTCCTCTTTATATGAGTCGTGCTAGGCATAAGGAAGTGGTGTTGTTTTCACATGCCATTAAGACAGAATGGCAGGACTGTGAAGCACTGTCATCTAACACACCTTCTGTAGCAAAGCTATTTATATGTTTCCCTGACTGAACCTCATTTATGTGTCTGTCAAAGCTTGTTCTATGTTATAAGTAGCTGTTATGTACTTCCAGAACAATAAAGCAGGTAAATAGCAGGCTTTTGTAAAGGGACTCTTTTGTAGTTTTAAAAGAATTGACAAACCTTCCCCCACACTTTCATGCTGAGGTGTGAAAACTCTCACTGCAGTAAATGATCAGTGCTATATCAATATTCAAAATGACTCAAAAGTAATTCTGTCTGTTGCTTCTCAATGCCTTCAGTGGGAAGGTTTTCGTCTCTCTCATGAATGATGCAGAATTAAATTGTGCTTTACTAGTTCCTTAATTATTTGTGTCATGTTCACCCCTTTTTTCTCATATTTATTTATACTTTGATAAACAGGAAAGTAAACTGGTCACAGGACCCTTTTCAGCCACGACTCAGGCTACATTGGCAAAGATAATAACAAGTAATACATACACTTGGTAGTACAAAGAAAAAAATACTAACATAAATTGACAAAGATTGCATGTGCAACACATAACCAATGTTTGACAGTGAATAAGTAAAACAATAAACAACATTTACTAGAATGTATACATTAATAATGCTTAACTCTACTATGTTAACTGTATTATAAGTAATGAATTGTATGCACACATATTGCACAACTCACAGTGATGTAAGATGTTACTCCTCTCTTGCTTAACTCTGCTATGTTGACTTTATTATAAATAATGAATTGTATGCACCCATATTGCACAACTCACAGTACTGTAAGATGTTACTGTTCTGTAAATCTCTAGGAATCAGCAAATGAATGTTTTATGGCTTTGCAGAAGAAAAGGGTGGGAGTAATTATATTTGCATCACTTTTGTTGTCGTAAGATAGTATGAAAACATACTAAAACTCCACATTTTGGAATGGGATAACCATTGCAGTTGAGCCTAATAACTAGTATGGTGAAAAAGATTTGGAACATGTAGAAAGAGGGAGAAAGGAGGTTGATTAGGATGATGACAATTAAATAATGCACACATGTATGCACACATCCCGTCTGTGTGTGTATATATATTTGTGTGTGTTACACATGTGTGTTATGTGCACACACACACACACACACACACACATACATATACATGCACATCCATATGTCCGTGCATGTGTGAAAAACACAAAAACAAGAAACAAGTGCAACCCAAAAGGGAAACCAGTAAAATCCAAAATCACTTGTGAAACAGTATATCCAGTGCGAAATAAGCAATTTATTTAAAGTCCAGCAAAAAAATAATAATCACAGTACTTTTTATATATAAGAGATGCTATAAATAAATAAATAATGCATCCTATATATGAGATGAAAAACTTATAAATGTATAAATATTAGTAATGGTGCATATAAAAAATGTTTGCAAATAAAAAATGTTATGTAAGTAAGTTAAAATCTTAAAACTTTTTTGCATTTAAAATAGCAAAATATTAATCTTTCTTAACTACCATCTGGTGGCCAAAGCACAAAAGTGGAACATATAGTCCAGGATAATCCTGGAAACTAACAGAAGCCTAGGAACAGAAGCCTAGGACGTAATGAGAATTCAAGTATAAATCCAGTGTTAAAAATGACAGCGGCTAGATTGTGAATTATTTGTTATATGTCACATTTTGTATTTTATTTTGTGTAGTTATGTCCACTGCACTTTTGTGTTTTGGCCACTAGATGATAGTAAAGAGACTAATATTTTGCTGTTTTAAATGCAGAAAAGTTTAAAGTTTTTAACTTAGTTACATAACATTTTTTATATGCAAAACTCTTTTATATGCACCAACCTCTATTTATAAATGTATACGTTTTTCCTCGTATCTATTTATCTATCAATCAACCACGTGGCCAAAGTGGTTAGAAAAACATTTTATATAGCCCGCCTAATCATGAAGTGATTCACATATAGATCAGGGGAGGTCATCGTGCCTCTTTACTCATCCCTCATCAGGCCTATAATTGAGTACAATGCCCCTTTTGGGATGTACCTTACCAGACACCTGCAGCAACTGGAAAGACCCCAAAAGTACCTCACCAAGAGGATCAAAGGGCTCAAACAGATGCCATATGCTGCCCGGTTAAAGAAACTCCAGTTCTACTCAGTGGCATACCGCCTGTTCAGAGGCGATCTGTGCCTGACGTATAAAGCCATGTCCAACCCGGAATTAATGGACATGCTGCACCTCAGAAAATTCAAATCCCATCGAGCTACGCCGAGAGACTTGAACCTCAGCACTGAAATAAATAGGACATGCTGGAGGGACAGATTCATAACCCAGAGGACCCCTTCACTCTGGAATAAAATCCCAGTCCAGGTTAGGCAGAGTCCCTCATTGACTCTCTTCAAGAGGAATCTTGATGAGTGGATGGGAGATCGTAGGTTTACCCCGGGTATCACTTCTGTGTCACTGTTAGACAGAGGCACAGTATACTAACCTCGAAAAAGGGCATAGCAAAATTAATTTAAAATGGGTGGTGAAAGCCAAACATACTCTGGCTAGGCTTATAAATGCCCAAGGGCAGATAGCCTAGTATGAACCTATGAACCTATGAACCTAAGCAAATTCAGTGTATATTATGGTTGCCATCAATGGTCATTATTCCTTTGTGGACTACAAAATGCTCATACATTTTACCAATATAAGATTGACTCAAAGTCAGTGATAATCCCTTACCATGGATCTGTGTATACCAGATATGCACCCCCTTTGGAAGGATGGCACAAAAAAGCATCAAATATCTTTTTATGAACAGTGTCAGCCCACCTAGTTGGTAGGGTTGCCATCTGTCTCTTTTCTGCAGTTCTGTCCCATGTGTGTGTGTGGGGGGGGGGATTAAAATAGCAGATGGGTTGATACTTTACAAGAAAAAATATTTTCTGACTTTTTCTCTAAATGTCACAGAAATTTTTGTTACTACATTTAAGTTATCTTAACATACAAATAATTATAAATAACTAACATTTAAAGCTTAAAGCTTAGTATTTCAATACTGTGATGCTGTTTATGTAAATTTGTCAGAAGAGGTGACAGCTGCTTTTAAACCCCTGACTGATCTAATTGCTTTCTTTTGCTACAAAGGAGGTGTTAAGTTCTCAACTCAGCAATAAAAACAGTGGAAAACAGTATCACAGCTTTCTTCTTTTTTATAGCAGCTACTGTGCTTCTGGCATTAGCAGTATTTAAGAGTGACAGCAGTATCTGATAAGTTTGTTTGTGTCTTTCGGCTTTTCCCGGTTAGGGGTCGCCACAGCGGAACTCCGGTCCGCTAATGATTGGCAGTAGAGTTTTACGTGCTGGCTTGCCGGGCCTAACGCACAACCTTCAATGAAGGAACGCCCGTTCACGCATGTCACCACACAGAAGATGCTCTAACTGAGAATAGAATGGGCAATGTCTAACTGTGAGGCGACAATGCTACCGCAGCACCACCACCGCAGTAGTATCTGATAAGGTAAACTACAAATGTATCTTTCTCTATGGTATGTCATGCAGGCAGACATAAATTCCTCTGCCAAGTGCTTGAGAAGTTAAGCTTAAAAAAAGTATGTGGACTTTCCCTTCCTTTGATTCTAGGGCAAGGAAATGAAAGTTTTAAAATGTACAAGCAGGTTTCTGGTACCTATACAATACTGGAACCATGTTTAGGAGTGGCCTTAGGTCAACTGGTGCTCTAGGCAAAAGGGCTCCACGGTGCCCCCCACCACACCAGCTGGTGCCCCCATCCTGGTCTACCTACACCAAATAAATACTGGAAAAGTGCCCCTACTAGAGCGGCGCCCTAGGCGGCCGCCTAGTTGACCTATGCCTAAGGCTGGCTATGACCACGTTAAAGGGAGAAAAGAAACCTAAGGATTGAATAAAACTGTAGGACAGGACAGAGTTTTCTTTTAAACTGTGGCAAACTGCATGCTACAAATGAATGTATTAAACAGAGAGCAGGATTGGCTGATCACGCCTCCCCAACACTTTGTGCCTGGGACATTTGCTCCTCTTGCCCTATCCTAGCTAATCTACTGCTGATAAGGAGGTAGTAGAGAGGGATAATAATTTTCCTTGACCTGGAAGATATACCCCTTACTATTAGCCAGGCTAGACAAAATTATTTCTTAATGAAAATGAATACACAGTTGTCAAAGAATAGTTTATTGTCAATGAAAGTGCACAGCTCCCTAATAGCTGTATCAGCTTTCAAAGAGGTGTGATCCACTTGGTAGGTGCATGGGTGCTAATGTTTACCAAAGAACACAATACTATATTTCCTGACATTTAGCTTAAGGCTTTGGTCCTTGCATGTGTTATGCCCTCCTGAAGAATCTGGGATTCAGATGAAGAGATTAAAATAGCTGAGTTTGCTGTCATCTCCAAACTTTGTCAGTCACAGACATTTGACATCAGGCTTGACATTAGAGAAGTAAATAGTTGCACAGCATAATGCATCCCAGATTATCCAAGTGCAACTAACTCTGGGCAAGACCGCAGTCCAAATTGTAGCTTGCTACATACCCCCCACCATGCCCCAGGATTCCCAGTCCTCATTTCTTGATACACTGGAAAGTATTAGGGTACAACCGAACACCCTAATAATGGGCGATTTCAACTACACCACCATTAACTGGGAAAACTACTCATGTACTAACTCTTTTGCTCAACGTTTTCTAGAATTCATAAATTCCAACGCCTTGGATCAACTTATTCACATCCCCACCAGGGGCAGCAATATCCTAGACCTGGTCGTTACCAACATGGGAAACCGGTGTTCCACACCAGAGGTCAATTCCTCGTTGCTCAGATCCAACCACAAGCTAATCAGCCTAGACATCCACATCCTACTTCCAATTAGGGAAACCATTGTAAAAAACTTCTCCAAAGCCAACTTCACACTTCTTATGACAGAAGTGGCAAACTTCATGACACCCATGCAGATGGACAATAGAGGTATGATTGCTGAATCCTACACAAATTCACTTTATAAGCACTTACACGAGTGAATGGATCATGCTATCCCTAATAGAACCAAGATGTTATCTTCCAAAAAAAGGAAGCCAATCTGGTGGTCCTCTGCCATAAATAAACTCTATAACAGAAGAAAGAAACTGTTGCAAAAAAGAGTAAAATCCCATGACTGCAGGAACTCCCTGGTCAACCTCAGTAAGAAGCTGAGATCCCTCATAAAATCCTCCAAAGCTAGTTACGAAAACAAAATTGCCACTGACTCTAAAGACAACCACAAAGCATTCTATAGCTATGTCAAGAATCTCGATGGGAACACACAGATCTGCTCTGAGTTACAGCACAATGGCACTAAATATACAGAACCAACTGATATTGCCAACATCCTAGCAGATAGGTTCAGTGCTAACTGTACCCCCCTCTCACCCCCTAGAGGGCCCATCTCTATACCGGAAGAATGCAAAGTTCCTATAATCACGACTGCACAGGTAAAAAACACACTCTCCAAAGCCAAGAACACAGCATCCATGAGACCTGACAATATCCCAGGCTGCATTCTACATGAACTACAGAATGAACTGGCACCTTACCTTAGTACCATGTTCAGTCATAGCCTCATCTCAGGCTTTGTACCCACTGAATGGCACACAGTGATGGTTATCCCACTCCACAAAGGGGGAGCCACGACGGACCCCGGGAACTACCGCCCCATTAGCCTGACGAGCCTGGTCTGCAAGGCCATGGAACGTATCATCATGGAGCTCATAAACAAAGACATTGGTAATCTCCAAACTCTAGACCCTACCCAGTTTGGATTTGTAAAAGGCAGATCATGTCTCCTAAACTTGATTGATTTCTTTGAAGCAGTCACCAAAGCCATAGATGAGGGTAAAATGGTTCATGCAGCTTATCTAGATCTTGCCAAGGCTTTCAACACCATCCCCCACTCTGGAATTATAGATAAGCTCACTAAACTAGGTATAAATCCCTATGTCACAAGATGGGTTGCCAACTGGCTCATGGACAGAACCCACACTGTGAAAGTAGCGGATTCCAAATCTGACTTCAGACCAGTGACAAGTGGAGTACCACAGGGTTCAATCCTGGGTCCTCTCCTGTTTGGTATCTACTTCTCTGAAGTGCAGGCTAACACAGAAGGTCTTTGGCTAACAAAGTTTGCAGATGACTGCAAACTAGGAGCCATAATCAAAACTCCTAACGATGTGAACAAACTACAAAAGGGCCTCATTGAGACAGATACCTGGTGTCAAAGCCATGGCCTGAAGCTCAATGCCAAAAAGTGTATTGTCATCCCCTTTGGTAAAAACTCTGTACCCATGAACTACCACATAGCTGATAGTCTACTTAATGCTGAAAATGTGATGAGACCTTGGGACACAGGTGGACAGTAGTCTCTCCTTTGATAATCACATCACCACAGTGGTCAGGAAATCCTTCTACGTGGCTCATCTCATCACAAAAGGATTCTCATCCAGAAAAAAAGAGGTCATTGTTCCCCTCTACTCATCACTCATTAGACCCATTATAGAGTACAATGCCCCTTTGGGTATGTACCTCACAAGACATCTACAACAACTGGAAAGACCACAGAAATACCTCACAAAGAGGATTACTGGCCTCAAACAGATGCCCTACGCAGACCATCTCAAAAAACTACAGCTTTACTCCATCACATATCGCCTACTCAGGGGCGATCTCTACCTAACATACAAAGCTATGTCAAACCCAGAGCTGTTGGACATACTCCACTTAAAGAAATCCCAATCCCTCCGAGCTACACGCTGTAGGGACCTAAACCTTGTCACCACAATAAACAGAACATGCTGAAGGAATAGATTCCTGTCCCAGAGACTTACCATACTCTGGAACAGACTACCTATCTATGTCAAACAGAGCTCCTCATTAGCACTCTTCAAAAAAAATATTGATGATTGGATGGGAAATGGGAAATTCACCCCAGGGATCACTTCTGTGGCTCTGCTCGACAGGGGCACATGAAAATAATTTTCTTGGGTGGCGAAAGCCAGGGTACATTTTTTGGCTAGGCTTATATAGGCCCTAGGGCCAGTAGCCTAGTACCTACCTATGAACCTATGAACAGAAGTGGTTCAACGACCAGTCCCTGAGAAACACCACTAGTAGCGACCCTTTTTGATGAGAGCATGCCCATTACAAGAAGAGACTGGATTCTGTCAACAATCCAGTGTTTTATTCAGTGGGTGAGGTATAAGTTTACATTTAGTTTCATTATATTATTTATTTATTTATTCATTTATTTATTGACATTTGTTAACCGGGTTTGTCCAACTGGGCTTGTGGCCCATTTTCAGTGGAGACCCGAAGAGAAAAGCTCCAGTAGTACATTTTTAAACAAGTACAATTTTAAACAATATTGATATAATAGCGGTTATAGCAAAAAGATTCACATATGTTGGGTTGCATGCATAAAGTTAAAGTTGCATTAAAAAGAAGCTTAGTAACATAATTTTACATTGATATAGTTCAATAGATCAACAATAATGTTTTTTTGTTTGTATAAAATTATGCAAATGCATAGTAAACACATTGGAGAGAGGGGTGTAATGAGGTACTAAGAATGGACCTTTTGAGGGTACATAAAGGGAAGGAAGACTAGGTGGGGTCATGGCAAGGGCAGGTCCTGGAATTGAGAAAATAAGCTTTTAGTTCATTTTTAAAGTGTGAAGTGTGGGAGATTGAACGTGGGAGATTATCTACTGACTGTTTAATATTGAATAAAGCTTTTAATCTCTGAACCACTGAACAGAAACAATTAGGTTTTAAATAAAGTATGCAAAAAGCAGACATAGTTAATAGAGTTTTAGATTAATTGTCTCATGTTTATTCCAAGTGAAAATTGCCATTTATAGTTCAGTGGTTGGGGTCTGGAATAATGTTTAAAGAATTTACCTGAGAGATACAAGATATAGCATCTGATTCTCCCCTTTGGAAGGGAAATTAGTTAAGCTTAAAATGGTTCACAAGGGCAGCAGGCCTAGTACATAGCTATGAATCTATCACTGTGGTTTGAGAAGCTCAGGTATGAGAAGCTGGTTTGCAGGAAAGCTAACATTAGACAAGATCAGGTTAAATAAGCCAATATTATACATACTCAGTTTAGACTGTTTTACATAAGACAAATTAATGTTAAATATTTTCCATTTTGATAAGCTAATGTTAAATTAGTTTATACAGTTTCACCAGAGGCTCAGATCAATTACTTCAAAATTCATCACATTCATCTTAAGGAAACTTGCTGAAGAGACAGCCTCACACACACACACACACACACACACACACACACACACACACACACACACACACACACACACACACACACACACACACACACACTAGTGCTAAACTGCCTCACTAAAGTTCAGAAATATTTATGAAAGTTTCTTCTTAAGCAAATCACATTACCATAGTTTAGTCATTTGAGTCAGGATTAAAGTTAGGCAAAAAGTAGGCAGGTCAAATGAAAGTCTTTTGTTAAACAACATCAGATAAAATACTGAGGTTTACGTAATATATGGTAAAAGTATGTTAGAATATGAATACCACAAACAAAGTCATAAAACTATGTTCTGATAGATATGTTTTACAGTGCCCTTCATACGTCATTAATCTGTGTAATCAAACATCCTCACTGTAAGTGCTATTATGCAAAAAGTTTTTAATGTTGGTATTCTAATTGATTCCATTTTAACAAGCTGCCTTATAAAAGGTCAGGCAAGTCAGATTTAGATAAGGCTTGTCTGGAATTCCGTTTAGTAGGAGCTGGCAGGTAATTTTCCAAAGAAAGATGAGGACTAAGTAGGCTTATACAGTACATTCTTTGACTGACGCACACACCTTAAATTACTAAAAAGCATGTAGTGCATAAATTTGCACAAGACCACAATATGAAATAGTGATTGACAGTTAGTCAAAACACAATGAGATACACACGTAGCTGTTGGAATCAAAGAAGGGGACATCTCAGAATAAGCTGGAAATAATTAAATATCAGAATTAATGAAACTAGGTAAAGTCGGGATGAGTTTTCAGTATATATATATATATATATATATATATATATATATATATATATATATATATATATATAAAAGGCAGACTGGAGATTATTTACAAAACATGAATGAATATTACATTTAGGAATATGTATTGATAGAAATTCATCATTTGGCAGCTATATTGTTATAATTTGTTCTGAATCTATTAGTTTGCTTGGGTATTTACTGATATTTTTGGAAAAGTAGAACTTCTGTCATACTTATTCCTTTTTTATAAACCTTGTAAGACCTAATGTGGCTTTTGGGCTACAGGTCTGGCTATCATCTAACAAGATATATTAATAAAGTTGGGAGACCCCCAAAGACATTTTACCAAGAAATTACTGGTTATAGCGACTTGGAATATGTAGACTGATTTAAGACCTTAAGATTTTATTCTGTTAGTTACAGAACAGTGAGAAGGTGATTTGATTCAGTCCTACAAAGCTATGAAAGATTTTTTAATGCTGTGTGTAAATTTAAATATACCATCTCATGCTAAAGACATCAAAGGAGGTAACATAAGATGACTCTAATCAGTTTTATGATAACAAAAATGAATATTAATTTCATCAGAGAGTGGTAAGCATTTGCAATAGTTCAGGTAAACAGATAAGGCAGGATCCTATATTATGAGAATTTAAGAAAAAAAAAACCAATAACACCCTATGAGATAAGGTATATGAAGTTTGGTAAGGTTCATAGGTAGGTACCAGGCTATCGGCCCAAGGGCCTAAGTAAGCCTAGCCAACAAGGTTCCCAGCTTACGCCACCCAAGAAAGTTATTTTCTTGTGCCCCTGTCGAGCAGAGTCACAGAAGTGATCCCCAGGGTGTATTTCCTATGGCCTATGGGCCAGATGTTTCTTCCTTTTAATAATTAAATGAATGAATATCAAAGGCAGGGAGAGTAACAATCAAGCATTATAAACACAGATCTTATACAGAGACAGAACCCAAAAGTTAGAGAAAATAAAATCAGCACAGGAAGTGGCATTTATTTTACAGAGATTTCAAACCACAAAATACTTTTTCTACAAATACATATAATATCCCAGCTCCTAACCAAAACTGGAATACAGATGTCTGCAGTGATCACCTGTGGTCAGCAGTGCTGTGCGTATGTTGCGAGATCAGATTACCTTGTACGCTTGTTGTACATAGGATAAACACTGCTTGTGATAGCCAGTTGTAACAGTGTAATGGTAAACCAAAGATAATGGAATCAAAGTACTAATAGCATTAACATGCTGTCGCACAGATTAATTTTTGGGGAAATGATCGCAATAAACACCTAATATCGATCATATGCTAGTTTCTATCTAGTGGGACCTGAATGACCAGTGTGTGTGTGTGTGTGTGTGTGTGTGTGTGTGTGTGTGTGTGTGTGTGTGTGTGTGTATAGATATCATAGGACCATAGGACGTTACTAGGCTATTGGCCCTGAGGCCCTTACAAACCTAGCCAAGAATTTAGCCCATGTTCCAACAAGTCAGCGCCCTATGCCACTGTCCAGCAGGGACACAGGTGGAATCCCAAGGGTTTATTTTCTGTTCCCCATCCAGTTATCCAGATTGCAGTTAAAAAGGTTTAATGAGGTACTCTGCTTTACATGGAGAGGGAGTCTATTCTACAAAAGTGGGAGTCTCTGGGACACAAATCTGTCCTGCCAACAAGTCCTATTGATGTCACAGACCAGGTTGAGGTTGTGTGTGTGGGTTACTCGAGTGGAGCTTGACTTGTGGATATGCAGCAGTCCCATCAGGGCAGAGTCTGAGATTGCATTGTATGCCAGACAGAGGTCACCTCTGAGGAGTCTGTAGGGGACTGAGTACAGGGACAGGGCTTTTAGCCTATCTGTGTAGGGTAGATGTTTGAGACCCTGGATTCTCTGTGTGAGGAACCTCTGTTGTCTCTCCAGCTGCTGCAGGTGCTTTGTGAGGTACATGCCCAAAGGGGCATTGTAACTCAATAATGGGTCTTATAAGGGAAGAATACAGGGATGTTATGACCACGTTGTCCCTGGATGAGATACCCTTACTAATGAGGTAGGCCATGTAGAAAGCTTTCCATACAACGGAGGCAATATGATGGTCAAAAGTCATTTTGCTATCAACCTGGGTGCCCAAGTCCCCTCATGACTGGTTACATGCTTAGTACATTATTATCAATGTGATAATTTGTCGGGACACCACTCTCCCCAAAAGGGATGATGATGCATTTTTTGGCATTCAGTTTGAGGCCATGTTTCTGGCACCAGTCATTTGTTTGAGTGAGACCCTCTTGGAGGATGTCCAACATCATTAGAGGAATTGATGGCAGCACTCAGCTTGCAGTCATCTGCAAATCTGGTCAGCCATAGCCTACTAGATTTGGCCTGCACTTCCGAGAAGTATATCCCAAACAGCAGAGACCCCAAGATAAATCCCTGGGGTACACCGCTTGTTGCGGGTCTACTGCATTTGGTGGCTTCCCCTATTTTGAATAGGTGGGTTCTATTAGTGAGCCAGTTTGCTACCCATCTGGTAACATATGGATTGATGCCTAGTTGAGAGAGTTTATCTATTATACCTAAATGGGAAATAGTATCAAAGGCTTTTGCCAGGTCAAGGTAGGCGATGTGCACCATATTCCCCTCATCTATGGCCTTGGTGACTGTCTCAAAGAAGTTGACCAAATTTAACAGGCATGACCTCCCCTTGGCAAAACCAAACTGTGTAAGATCAAGTGTCTGGAGGTTGCCAATGTCCTTGTTAATGAGGTCCATGATAATCCACTCCATGGCCTTGCAGATCAGGCTATTTAGGCTGATGGGTCTATAATTTCCTGGATCGGTGGATGCTCCACCTTTGTGCAAAGGAATGACAGTAGCTGTCCTCCACTCAGCTGGGATGAATCAGGTACTCAGGCTTTGGTTAAATAGGGTGCCTAATGGTGCTTTAAGTTCCTGCCTGAGTTCATGTAGGATGCAGCCTGGGATGTTATCGGGTCCCATGGAGGCTGTATTTTTTGCCTTTGAGAGGGCAGTGATGACTTGCTCCCTAGAGATAAGGGGAGGGGTGCAGGTACTGGGGATGTCCTGTTTTACTAATGGGGGGACAGAGGAGTGAGGTTTTCACTGAACCTGTCTGCCAGCAGGTTGGCTATATCTACAGTGTTTGTGTAAGTGGTGTCCTTGACCACCGGTTCTGAGCAGATCTGGATGCTTCTCTTGAAATTGTGGACATATGTGAAGAAGGCCTTATGATTGTCTTTAGTAGATGTGGCCAGTTTGGACTTGAAGTTTGCTTTGGAGGATTTCACTAGTGCTCTTATTTGCTTGTTCAGGCTAAGGAGAGATTGCTTCCAATTAGGCACCTGCTCCTTCTTGGTCCTGGACAGCATTTTTTTCCCTTTTATTATAGAGTTTATTTATTTATTGTAGATGTCTACCAGACGGGTTTACTCTTCCTTGAGGAAGAGGATTGTGTCCTATCTGGTATTCCTGATTCCATGTAGCTATCTAAATGCTCATATAGTACTTTGGTGTAGGTTTGGACATATGTGCCAGTTCCTATGGAGTGGGAGGGGGCTGTGAAGCTTTTTATACCTTCCTTCAGGAGGTTGTAATCAGCTTTGGAGAAGTTTTTTTGTTTGACCCTAGCTGGGGGGGGGGGGGCAGTTGGGGGAGATGGTGACTTTGAAAGTGACTGCTTTGTGGTCGGATCTTACCAGGAATGATGACACTGTAGGGATGCTGCAGTGGTTACTCATGTTGGCTAATACCAAGTCCAAGATATGTTCACCTCTTGTGGGGGTGTCAACAAACTGGTCCAAGACATTTGCATTGACAAAATCAAAGAATCTCTGGGCATTTGTGTTTTGGTATGAGTATTTCTTCCATTCTATGGTTGGATAGTTAAAGTCACCCAGGATCAGGGTAAAGTGTTGAATCTTGATAGATTCGAAGAAGTCCAGATAGGTGGAGTGGGCATCTTGAGTCAGTGTTGGAGGTCTGCAGATAGCTATGATTTGAATAGGGGTCTTGTCAATTGTTAACTGCCCCTGGAGTATTTTCTGTGCTTGACCAGCTAGAGGTATGTATATATTTTATATATATTGCAACTACACCTCCTTTTGTTTTGCCACCAGTGGTTTGGGGTCTGAATGAATGATAGGATGAGTAACCTGGTATGGCTGGAGGTGCTCTCCGCAGCTTTGCACCAGGTTTCTGTGACTGCATAAATGTCAGTTTTGTCCAACAGCATGACCTTTAATTTACATTTTGATGAAATTTTCATGTTGGTAGTTTTGACCTCATGGCATTGCCTAAAAAAGGCACTATGGGGGAAGCAAGAACCTGTGCCAGGAGCCTGAAGCCCAATGGAGATAAATGCAGGCCATCTCTGGCAAAGCATCATGGTTTGTCAATCATGTCATCCCAGGCTGTCAGGTACTGGATCCCCTTGGAATGAAACCAGAAACTAAGCCAATTGTTAAAGTCAATCATTTTCTGTTTGTATTGAGGCATCATTCTGGGTGTCGGTAGAATGCTGCTTAAGGCTAGGAACATACCTGCCTGGGACACATACTCAGCGAGTTTAATCATGTCTCTCTTCATATCTTCCAGAGAAGTATGTCTCAAGTCATTCACTCCAACATAGACTGTGACAGAGTCATAACAGTACCTGTTGAAAGACTTGAGTGCATTGGTGATATGGCGGATTCTGGCACCCGACAAACAACTAACCGTGACTTTCTACTTATCCAGCCTGGTGAGGAGCACATGTGTGTGTCTCACAATGGAGTCTCCTATGACTAAAATGTTGGGTTTATGTTTAGGCCTTAGTGGCTTAGTGGCTGTGAGACACAGGTGTGTGGACTATGTGTGGTGTGGTGGAGTTCTGCATTTATGCCTCGGAGGTCTCTTTTATTTGGGTATGCTTTTGTTGAGGACCTCCACATATGTGGGGGGGTGTTGTGTATGTGTGGGTGGTGTTTGAGGTGTGGTGTTCCTGTTGCCAACCTTCTCAGTGCCAGACATACTGGTTTGTGAGGGAGAGAGCAATGACACTAGGTGCTTGATGTAATTGTATCTGTCACAAATTGTGTTCCTATGTGGTAGTAGTAGAGGGTTGTCCGTGTACATGAGGCAGTTGCTACACAGTCTCAGGATGCCCATATCAACCAGACTGGCAGGAGAAAAGGTAGGAAATTGTCCATCCATACTTGTCAGAAACTGAAAGAGCTAAGAGGGTAAAGGGAGGAAGGTCTAAGAGTACTACCAGATGATAACACAAGTGCTACTAGGGGAAAATTTGTAGTTGGAATACCTAAAAAAGGGTTAAAAAACATGCAGCTGAAGCTTTGGATACAGCAGACCTGTATCTAGACTATGCTACTCAATTTTAAGGTTAAGAACACAGCAAAAAACTCACAATGAAGCACAGATTAATCACGTATAGTCAAAAGAACAGAACTCGCAGTATGTAAAAATACAGTTAAACAGCAATGAAATGCAGTAAAATGCAGTTAAACAGTAATGATTGCAGTAGATAGCAATGAAATATAGTTAAATCAGTAGATTGCTTTAAAACAGTAGCTCACAATCACAACAGTAGCAGACAGCACAAATTAAGCATTAATTCGGTAGAATACTGTCATCAATTTAATGAGGCTACAAACAGGCAGTAATAAATACGGGAAACTAAATGCAGTTGAACTCCTAAGCACAACCAGCAAAATGAAATAGGAAGAGGTACAGTTTTTTTGTTTTTTTGTAGAAAGTGAGGAGACAGAACATAATAAAATAATTCAAGGTTAAGAAGCTAAAGGGGTGGGCCTTTACACAGTTCTCACTATAATCAGTAGAATGAGCTGATGTAATGTGACTGAAGGGGAGTGTCCAGTTTCCAATATCACAGCAGAGCAAATGGCAGAAGGCCTATCTCACTTCAACTTTGAACAGCTCGAGCAACATATATATGTGTGTGTGTGTGTGTGTATATATATATATATATATATATATATATATATATATATATATATATATACACACACACACACACACACACACACACACACACACACACACACACACACACATATTTGTGTGTGTGTGTGTGTATAAATATATCTATATATATATATATATATATATATATATATATATATATATATATATATATATATATATATATATATATATATATATATCTATCTATATATATATATATATATATATATATATATATATATATATATATATATATATATATATATATATATATATATATGTCTTTACAGACACACACACGTGCTATACAAGTTATTGCTGAATGCATTTTATCACATGGTGAAACAGTGGTGTTTTGTGTCACCAGTACAGTTTGTCAAATTATGTAATGGTCAAAGTTCATTATATTGACTGTTAGATAATTCAAGGGTTTTTGCCCTTTTTTCAAGTTTGTGCAACCGTGGAGTTAGTCCGTTTAATTTCCAAGAGTGTGTGGAGGGGAAAGCCCCCCCATGTAAAAGGTTGTTTTTTGTTTTACTTTTTGTAATCAGCAATGTAACCTATTGGTTTACATTTGTGATTACTTTTTTGCAATGATTTTAGGGGCAATTAATGGTAATTACCAATGAGTTTTGTGTTTTGATCAAATTCACCTGCAGTTATTCATTAATATATATGTTTTTGTGTGTGTGTCTGTATAGCTAATGCTGATCTATTACTCATTATTTTTCAGTAGCTGCCTAGCTAGTGGAAGTGCCACTGAGTTTTTCTCTGTCCCCAGCAAATATTATTCTGTGTTTTCTCATCATAGATAAACTTATTGAGTTAGGCATAAACCTCTACATCATCAGATGGACAGTAAACTGGTTCACCAACAGGACACGTTGTCTGGATAGGTAGCTCAGTATTGTGACCCCTCTACTGAATTAATGCTTTATTTGTGCTGTCTGCTACTGTTGTTCATTCATTGAGAAGAGCATGAACCTTTTCAGTTTAATAAAGTTTCAGTTGGCCCGTAACAATTTTTTTATTTATTTAATGACTGACTAATGTTTGTGGGCGGCCGCAGTGGTGCAGCGGTTAGCATTGTCACCTCACAGCAAGAGATTCTCTGGTTCTATCCTTGGCTGGTGTGCTTTCTGTGTGGAGTCTGCATGTCCTGTGGTCGTGTGGCTTTCTTCTGGGTGCTCCGGTTTCCTTCCACATCCCAAAAACATGCTGTAGGTGGATTGGATACTCTAAATTGGCCCTAGGTGTGAGTGTGTGCGTACCTTCTGTGGAAGGTTGGCCACTGGGCTGGCAACCCGACACCATATAACTCCTCTGCCAGTCATGAGCGGACAGGTGATCCACTGTGGCAACCCCTAACCGGGAAAAGCCAAAAGAAGAAGAAGAAGAATGACTGACTAATGTTTATCAACTGGATAGTTTGAATGATACAAAAAGAACCCTTTTAACATGACATGGACATATACTAACAACATTTAAGATGCAGACAAACTAAAACATAGATATGTTTCACCAGTGTATATATGGAGTATATAAATCATCTATGTAAATAAACAAAATTAATGACTTGGACATAATATAGACCAGTATCAGTGTACATATAAAATATGCAGGACTATACAAGAAGATGTAGGGGGCCAGTCTGCAACATCATAATCAGTAATACTTATGTCAGCTAAAGATATGTGGGAAGAGACTAAACAAAAGATAATGCAAAAACTGAGAAACTGGAAGCTCTTGTTTATGGATATAGACAGCAAGGTAGAAGCAATGAAAATGTTTTTAGCTCCTTTAATTTTATATATGGGTCAGGGATATTTTTATCAAGGAGAGGAGAAGTTGTGGGCAATAATTAACAAAGAGTTGAAGGACTTTATCTGGGAGGGAAAGAAGACAAGGGTAAAGTGGGATAAGCTGATCCTTCCAATAGAACAAGGTGGTGTACAATTATCTGATCTGAAGGGATATTTCAGAGCTATACAATTAAGGCTTATATATATAACACAAGCAGAAAGCTATATTTCAAAAAGGAAAGGGAAAATAGGGGGAAACTGAAGAAATAGGAGAGAGTTGGATTTTAGATGCAGATTCTTAAGAAGAAAAACAACACATACAGAGAATAGGGTCTATATTAAAAGCACGAACGTTTACTTACCCGAATACCTAAACGCCGACATATCTTCATCAAACCACAAAAACATCGATCTTCCTGAAGTGCGAAATCGGAAATGTTGAGTTGTCATGATTGGCCCTTCTGCGGTATAGCTCCGTAAGGTAAGTGTGTGATAGTCACGGACCTTTGGTTTAGGGTGCGGGTTAAGGTAAGTGCATAGATGGTAATGCATGTGAGATTTAGTGTAGGATTAGAAGTAGGGTTTTGTTAAGTGTATGTGTGTGTGGATTATTTAGTTTGTTTGGGTATAGCTTCTTAAGGTAAGTGTGCGATAGTTATGGACCTTTGAGTTAGGGTGCAGGTTAAGGTAAGTGCATACATGGTGGTATATGCAAGATTTAGTGCAGGGTTAGAAGTAGGATATAGTTTAGGGCTAGAAGTAGTGTTTTAGTTAGTGTATGTATGTGGTTTATTTAGTTTGTTTGTGTAGGTAGTATGTAGCGGGAGGTGCGGTGGGACAACTATGATGGTTCTACTTTTTGGATTTCGTGGTTTAGGGTGTTCGGTGTATTTACGGTTCGTGGAATATGTGTCGGTGTTTAGATATTTGGGTAAGTAAACGTTTGTGGTTTTAATATAGACCCAGAGAATATTATATTCCTAAAGTAGAAAAATGTATTCTAAGAATTAAGCCAACACAAGAATGGAGAAAGGAGATTGTGCTGATAGGTACATAGAATAGGCAAGAGGGGGGCTGGAATTTACTGGAGAAAACTGGGAAAGGAACCAAGGTATTGGGAATAAATAACTAGAGAGAGAAACATAATAGAATGGGAAGAGGCCAGGAAGACATATGAACTAAAGGCTAGAGACTGTCTTCCCTATCAGGGATTGATATCAGAGTATAGAAATACCTGCTCTGGTAGAGCTTTAAGTTGAATCTAGAACATAATCTGCTGTTGAAAAAGAAATAATTAGTAGGGCATGTAAAACAATGCATGGCAACTATAGGAATCAATCAAATCAATCAGAGGAAACAAGGGGGTGACATATGTACAGTTCCCAAGTAAGCAGCAAAGTCTAGAAAATTTAGGATTTTTGCTTGGAAATGGTTGCACAGGCATTTTTGTACTCAAAGAAGAATCCAAATCATTTTCCCTCAGGTAGATACATACTTCTCAACTGTACAGATATTCCCAGAATGTCCAGATTTTTGCTTCATAGTTTTGCTCCGTTTTTCATACAGTTGTGATTTTCTGGCAAATTAGTGACAAATCATTAAAGATTAAAGTTAGAAAATAATGACAGACATTTGAGTTTCAAACTCCATATCCTTCAGAAAATACATGCTAATGCAAAACCTGTTATTCTATCAACTTTCTAAGTCTGTAAGAGCAATATTTAAAAATTGTCCTTATTTTTGGGCCTTTGTTAAACTTTTTTTTATGGCTTTGACCAGATTTCTTGCTCTAAGAGGTTGAGAGCATGGATGCCTGCAAGCAGGTGCACCCCCCCCCCCCGGAATCGGCTGGCTAGTAGATTAATCTTCTTTGAATTAAAAAAAAAAAAAAAAAGGCGTTCTTTAAGAACGCCCTTCAAGTCCAGTCACACAGATGTTTTTGCGTCTGTGTGACTGATGTTTTATGTCTTCATCTTCCGCGCCCGTGTGAAATTTGAATAACAGAAGAAGACGATTGGACTAGAGTTCATGGATGAACGTACAAATGACAGGTAGGTGTGTGGCAACATAATATGTAGTACTGTATGTTTACAGAGAGTCTTTGCTCAACATGCAACTTAAATGTTTTTTAGTTGCGTTACTTACAGTATGCCAGCCAGGTAGTATGCGGAAGCAGACCCAAATGTCATTTTGTTGTCATCAGAGAGGAGCATAAATGCCTGTCATCTGTTGCATGAACCTAGATCACATTGCTGTTTTGTTGATAGTACTGTTCCAATGTATATTCCTTTTGGGAAATTATTCCTTCCAGGCACTCAGGCATTATCTAAACACTCCAGGCTTAACTCTCAGCTCTTCAGACCAACAGCACAGTATTTGTAAACAGTAATCTCATTTTTATTATGACTTCACAACTTCATACGGTCTGATACCATAGCTGCATTCCTAGACAGACTTGATATAATTACTTTCCATAGTCATTGTATATCATAATGAGCGTTCCCTCATTTAATTATCCAGTCTTCAATGTGCAGTTTTAAAGTCTATATGATAATAGCTTAAGCATTTTTGTCATAATTTATTATTTCCTAGTGGATCGTAATAGCATTTAATCCTATTAAATAACTTTCAGCTTTCCCTACAGATTGTAAAAATGTGTGAGCTTGTGACAAAAATTTGAAGAGTGCACTTAGCAAGCAATGCAGGTAGAAAGACTCTTTCTTGCTTTATAATTCCCTGGAAATATATAATTTTATGAATCCTATTATTCTGTAATTTTTAAGTGAGTTACAGCAGCATTTAGAAAGTATCACTAGTTTGGGTGTTTGTCTCTGATTCTTTTTGGTTTTGTCCATATCTGGTTTTGTAAAGAGGCTGAAGCTGAGCATTACAATTTCATGTGTTCCAATGTCAAATTGTGTATTGTCAGACATTGTATTTTAACATCTGAACTACTCTCTGGCAAGATTTTACATTTTAATGATTTGGGTGTAGAAAAGGTTTCACCATAATTTATTGCCAGAATGAAGGAAGAAAAGTTAATGGTTCTTGTCTCATCTTTGTCACAAACATAAATTAAAAACAAGTAGCTCTGCAGACATTTGTTTGTGCACAGGCATTCTCAATTTGCTGTACCATTTTAAGTACACATAGATCTGTATCTGATGCTAATTGTGAATGCCTCTGCTGCTTTTACATCAACTCTGTCTCTTCACTGTCAGCTACTGCTGCTAGCTGTCTTTTTTTCCAGACAGACAGCACATCTCTCACTCTCTAGGCTATATCTCTGACCTGGCTCCATGTGAACTTGTCGATATTTTCTCATGCACTAGGGAAAATTTACCAAAAAAGTATTTTTACCTGTCTAAGGTTATCAGTATGTCCTTTGTGTGATAAATGTAGATGGGGACCCAATCAGTGTTTAACCTACAAGGTGAGGAAGTGTTAAAATAAATAATACATGTTGTACTGTCTATTCCCAAGATCATCACTGCCTTATGTAACCTATGCTCACCTTATTTGTGATTTTACTGGCATTTTTATATTAGTAAGTTCAGAAATGAAACAGATGTGCAGGTTACTTTTAAACAGGGAACAGAAAGTAGGATTGTGCCGCAGCTTTATGAGTAATCTTATTCCTCTTTTCTCCACGTGCAAAATCACATTACCACCAGAAGCAACTGAGCAAATAAAAAATAATAACGCCCCTCAACTAAATTATCTGTCATTCAACAAGAGTGGAGTAAACGTGCAGTGGGAATGTGGTGAAGGGCATTGTTTTACTTAAAGCCGCGTAAATAAAGTAACAATCTTGGTGTAGTAGTGTGCTATGGAGTTTTGGTATAGCCGATGATACGCACTGCATCATGAGACGCTTCCTCAACTGACATTACTAGAAGGACTGATGGCTGTTAGTGGAGTAATAACATGCAGCAGTACCTGCTCCTCTGTGCTATGTTGCTATGTACATATGGCTGTGATGTATGAGGAGTAATAACATGCAGCAGTACCTGCTCCTCTGTGCTATGTTGCTATGTACATATGGCTGTGATGTAATATGGTTGTGATGTATAAGGAGTAATAACATGCAGCAGTACCTGCTCCTCTGTGCTATGTTGCTATGTACATATGGCTGTGATACATGTACATATGGCTGTGATGTAATATGGTTGTGATGTATAAGGAGTAATAACATGCAGCAGTACCTGCTCCTCTGTGCTATGTTGCTATGTACATATGGCTGTGATACATGGGGAGTAATAACATGCAGCAGTACCTGCTCCTCTGTGCTATGTTGCTATGTACATATGGCTGTGATACATGAGGAGTAATAACATGCAGCAGTACCTGCTCCTCTCTGCTATGTTGCTATGTACATATGGCTGTGATGCATGAGTGCTTGTGTAGAGGGGGTTAACTTACTACTGTGTTTATTTTGCATCTTCCGATTTAAAGTTTAACTATGTGGCTGTTCTCTGAGAGATTGTCAGTGTTATCTGTGTTTACTTAGGTACTCATGCATGGCTGAGTGAATGTCGAAGAATATTTACTATAACATTCGGTGTCTTTAGCCTGACATACTGTTTTCTTTCCTTTTTTACTTTTGAAGTGGCTGCTGTCCATGTTTTTGTTTTATAGATACTTGTAAGTTAGGAAGCCAGCACTAATATGGAGAGATGAAAGTAACCCAATTGCATTCTGATTATAATGGTTTGGTATCTTAGTCTGAAAAAATATATAGTTTTTAATCTTGGTATGCCTGCAGCTATGTACACTGCGGTTATGATGACTATTGATTGCTTTTCATTGGACACGTTTATAGTTCCAGTTTGATCATTAACATATTGAATAATCTAGTGGTGTTGTTACAAATACTTTGTTATCTTTGGATTATTTGCTTACTAATAAAAATGGGCATACTTATTATAGTGAAATTCCAACATTTTTTCTGATTATCTCAGAAACTTTATAATTCTAAGGTTTAGAATGGTTAGACCTGACTAAACTGTGAAGAGTACAAAATATACCTACCTGATAGAAATGCACCACTAAAAATAACATGTTCATGGTTATAAGTGGCAATAGTTGAACATATGTCCCTTTTTGAAGTTTTAAGGGCAGATTTTTGAGTATATTTTTAAGTGGTAGCTAGCTGGGTGGTGTATGGGCAAATATATGAGGTCTGAGCACAAAATACTGAATTCTGGCCACTCTGCTATATATACACACATACTTGTTTGAAGTTTGAACTAAATTTGTCTGCTAGTAAATTGCCTATGTCCAAGAATTTAAAATCATTTACTATTATTTCTGTGCAGTACTGCAAATTGTTTCTGAGGTTTCTAACATAGTTAAAGAAGGCTTTCTGGTTACCCTTCACATAATTGGTTATTTTTTACCTCATATCTGGCTTTGATTGATTTGATCAGGGTAACGAGCTCCCTGTTAAGTTTAGCAAGAGTGTCTTTAGCATCTTGAGAGTTAAATTTATTTTTGCAGGCAATTTGTTTTCTTTTATTACAGAGCCTGTTTATATTTGGGTTCGACTAAATGGAATTATTCTTAAATGTGGCTTTCTATTTACTTCAGAGGGGGATAGATGTGTCTATGCAGCTATTTACATGTGCATAGGATTTGACAGTAAAGGATTCCACATAATTCAGGCCATCGCTTGGTTTTAGTAGATTAACCTTAGCATAATCTCTAAAAACAGAGATATTGGAAGATGCTTTTGGCTTCAGTCTTCTAATGAATGTGACTGATTTGTGGTCCAGTTTAACCAGGGAGGAAGTGGCAGCTGGTGGACACCAAAGTTGTCCCATATTGTTAAGGACCAAGTCCAGGATTTTATCACCCTTGTTTGGGTACAGACTAACTGATCTAGATATCCTGTATTAATGAAATCCAGAACTGTCTGGGAATAAATACTCAAGGATATACAAGTTTCCCAGTTAATGAAGGAGTAGTTGATTGAAGTCTCCTAGAATAATGGTGTTAGCTTAATGCATAGGGACACCATATTAGTTAGGTAGGAGATATGGACTGATGGGGTACATAGAGGGGACCTATAGTTCGGTATGACACAGTAAGGAGCTTTGTCAATGCTAAGTTGGATGTAGATGAGTTCCATATCATTATCTTACCTAGCAGGTTGGAGATGAATAGTAGACACCATCACCCTTTCATCTAAGGTGGTAGGCCTGAACTTGTGGAAGGTATTGAAATTCTGCATTAAAGGAGTGCTGTCATCGGTCTTGAACTAGGTCTCTGTGATGATGCATATATAGATGGTTTCCAGGGGAAAGAGTGCTTGTAAGGAGTGGACTTTTTAGCTTAAGCTCTGAAAAGGAAATTGGTTATTTTCTAATTCGTGTAGCTATAAAATTCAATAGAGTCACAAATAAAGTTCAGGTCAATGGAACACGTGACCCTTATATACTTTTTCTTGCAAATACATATTGTTTTCATCAGGGCTCGATCAGAGAGTACCTTGCCTGGTCAGGCATAAGTCACCAATAAATAAACTACATGAGATGGAGTAAAGGGATAAGGCCTTTAGTCGATCTGCATAGGACATGAGTTTTATGCTTTGCGTTTTTTTAGTGAAAAAATTCTGGGGCCGCTCCAGTTGGTGTAAGTGCTTGTTTAAGTACATGCAGAAGGGAGCATTGTAATCAGTTATGGGGCTGATGAGGGCTAAGTACAAAGAAACTATAACTTCCTTTAATATTTATGCCATATCTTTACAAATAAGTTGAGCCACATAGAAGGATTTCCTCACCACTGTAGCTGTAGGTATCGAGTGGTCAGAGTTTATGTTACTATCTATCTGTGTTCCTAGGTCCCTCACCACTGGGTCTACTTTTAGGGGTGTGCTATCAATATTATAATTTGCAGGGATATATGATTTACCATAGGGTATGATTACGCATTTTTTAGCATGTAGTCTCAGACCATGGTTTTGGCACCAGTTGTTTGTAATTTTTAAGCCTGTTTGAAGGATGTCAACATCATTTGGGGATTCAATAATTGCTCCCAGTTTACAATCATCAGTGAACTTGGTGAGCCAGAGGCCCCCAACATTGGCCTTCCAAAAGGGGTCACAATACTGAGTTACCTATCCAGACAACATATGTCCTGTCAGTGAACCAATTTACTAGCCATCTGATGATGTAGGGGTTTATGCCTAACTCAGTAAGTTTATCTATGATCCCCAAGTGGAGAATTCTGTTGAAAGTTTTGGCCAGGTCTAGACAAGTGGTGTTTACTGTTTTCCCCTCATCCATGGCCCGTTTCACTTTCTCAAAGAAGTCCACCACATTAAGCAGGCAAGACCTTCCTTTGACAAAGCCAAAATGGGTCTGGTCCAGTGTTTGGAGATTTCCTATGTCATTATTGATCAGGTCCATGAGAAATTTCTCCATGGCCTTGCAGATAAGACTGGTCAAGCTTATGGGTCTGTAGTTCTCCGGCTTAGTTGATGAGCCACCCTTGTGCCGAGGGCCTACTGTTGCAGTCCTCCATTCCTCTAGGACAAAGCCCATCCAATTTTGCAGTATCAGAGGAGGTTAGGAAATATCAGAATACTGTTTATATGACCTAACAGCAGTACAGTAACAAACAGATGGCATTTCTTTAACAAGTGCATATTGAAAAATAGTGATAAATTCAACCAAATCCACAAATGAAGCATAGAACTGTTACATGGCACTGAGATAGCTAGAACAAGTGCAATATATATATATATATATATATATATATATATATATATATATATATATATATATGAAAATTTAAAACATTATATGAGGACAGTAATACTAAAATCAGATTTAAGGAAGGGACTATAAGGAAAAAGATATAGCTAAGAGAAGACTAATATTATAGTCATCCCCTATATAGACACTTAAATAGTGCATTTCCCCTTTAAGATTACACACTAGGAATTAATGAAGTGAGATATTAAAATGTGTGAAAAACATAGACCTAAAATATAAACTTACAGTAATTATAATACCCATCTGCTAACCAGATAGGCTCACTGGACATTTGATGCCTTTTTGGGAGTGACATCTTGCTAAGTAAATTGGTAAAGGTGACACAGTAGGTGAAGGGGGGCTGCAGGAATCAAATCCTTTACCACAGGAACTATAAGTCACGCTCTTAACTGTCTGCACCAAAGGCCACACAGTACACCCTCAGGATTAACCAATAATAGCAAAACAATGACTTTGAAATAACACTTACCATATACAGTAGGTACTAAAATATGGTAGCCAGCTATCTCGTTAAAGTTTTAACTTTAACCCAGAGTATGCCTGCAAAGCAAACAACCAAACATTATGATAAGAGAAACATAACTAAGCAAAATGTGGACCTTAACGTGGTTTGAAAAATGTTTGCCACACCTAAGATTGAATTTGCTTATAAAAGCAGACTCTCATCCTGGTCCTGCAAAAGGAGGAAAAAGTCCTAAAAAGGCACACTCGTATACCAGGAACTATAATATCTAGGAATAAGAGCTACAAAATGAGCTGATATTGAAAAATACAAACTGGTATTAAACTCACCTGAAGCAATGCTACATGAACAAGCAGATACATGTAGGAGGCGATGAGGACAATCATTGAGTAAGGTAGCTTGTAATTTATCCCTGTTCCAAACGAGAAAAGTGGTTTATAAATGTTGACTTTCAGTATAGTCCTTTCTACTGGCAGAAAAGCAATCACAATGCTTAATTTTATATCAATAAGTAAGATCTCCAGAGTCCATTTGGAGAAGTAGGCTGATGCTGAAGTATACTAACAGCAGTTAGAATGGCCTGAAGCAAAACTGGACGGACCAGTAGGTGTAGGGCGATGAGATAATACAGAGCACACATGAAGGTAGCCAGTTGTCTAGCTAAGGCTATAATTTTAATTCAGAAAAGGACCAAATTCAGAAAACTTTGCTGCATTGTGATAAATGAATTTGCATGTCAAGGGGCCATATACAGGGTGTGTGCAGTTCAGAAAACCTATCTAGACAAAGTGGCTAGGCCAAATGATGTGGTCAGCAATACTACATGCTAATGGCTGCATGATGACATGCAGCATATGATAATGAGGCGAGGCAAGATTGCAGAGAGATTCAGAAATAGTTAAATGTCACTCGATACTAAGCTTACCTTAATTTTGAAAAATGTCATATACTCATGTTCAGATAGAGTATATCATACAAATATGCATAGAGGATGTAGCAAGCAATATAAATGTGCATCTGCAGAATGTGTATCTTTAGAAAGCTCTTATTGCAGCCACTTTTCCTGAAGTTAAGTGAAGGTGAACCCTGAGGTGCAGGGTTATCTTCTCATGCTTAACATTTTATGCCCGTTAAGTCACTGACATAGCAAACTGGTACCGCTTAGATAGGGACACCATACAGGAAATCATGGTTGTATGTCAGCCTTTTCTGCAGCCCTGTGGGAGTCAAGGAGTACCTAGCCCAGTAGATACAAAGGTATGTGTGGCTTTACATATATTAGTTACAAGGATCTTTAAGCATCCTACTGAATACTCCATCGGTTCCTTGATGCCATGCCTCAGCATGTGGGGGAGCGTATTTGGTTCCCACATACCTCAGAAGAAAGAACAAATATCATATGGGAATTCTATCACTTAGCCTGTTTCCCTTGAGCTACTGAGGGCCATTGATTACACCCACATTGAAATAAAGGCCTCACCTGGCAAACTGGGAAGAAGATATATGAACTGCAAAAGGTGTCACTCCATCAACTGCCTCGTGGTCTGTAATGCACAGGGTATCATCAACAATTTGTGTGCAGGCCACATAGTCATTTTTCACAACTCACACATATGGCATACATGTGACCTTTATCAAGGGTCTGTGAGGGGGTGATTTCACATAGGGCAATCTTGGGGGTAATGGCAGTTATACCCTAGAACCCTGGCTTAAGTCACCTATCAAACATTCATACAAATTTTCCAGGGGTACAACCTTACACTATCACAAACCAGAAATAATGTACAGAGTGTGTTTAGGCTGCTGAGGTCAGTGGTGCCCTGCAGCATGACCCCGCCATGTGTGCCAGAATACTGACTGTGTGCGCTTTGTTATATACTATTATAATTATTTATTTTTTTATTTTTTTATTACAGTATGATGACTGGGATAGTCCACTGGGCCTGGAAGAGCCCATTTTCAGTGGAGGCCTGGGGAGAAAAGCTCCACAGAAGTAGTCAATTCTATGTTAATGTCATACAAAATTATAAGGTAATAAAACAGTGAAAACATACACATATAACAATATCATACAAAGTTATAAGGTAGTAAAACAGGGAAACATACACAGGATAATATACAGTTAGTTAATGGTGAAGGACAATGACACTTCTACCACAGAACTGAGGTTCGTATAGTCAAAAACATTATTTACAAAGTATAGGCGGTCCAGAATGAAAACATGAACATTATGTACAGAAAAGAAACCATTTTTTTAGGAAGCATTTACAACAGGTTGGTCTCTTGCAGGGCCAGTATTTCTCTACACCTCAGGCAGTAGTAGCTGAGACAGATAAGGAGATAGATAAAAAGTCAGATGAAGACCGGCAGCAGGGAATGAACATGCCAGACAGTGGCAGACATAGTTTGCCGTGGCACTAGCAAAGCTCCAGTGGGCTGCACATGCTTTTACAACATAAATATACAAGAGCTAAGCAGCTACACTACAGTGAAAGTGATGCACATAAAAATCTCAGACTGAGCTTACCCACACATAGGCTGTTCAAGCTCTACATCAGACATAGGTAACTCAAATAATAATTTGCAAAGGGGCGAAGAGTTAGCATAATGGTTAAGCTCTTTAACTCAAAAATACAAGCATGGGTGCCTGCAAGCAGGTGCAAGGGGGTGCACTTCACTTGCACCCCTCTGGATTCTGACTTCAAAAACAATTTTGCGACCTAATACCATCAGATTTAGGCATGGGCACAAGGGTGCATGCCGCCCCCTTTTTAAAGTTGTACATAACTCCATAAAGGATTGCACTGTTATGTATGTATGTATTTATTTATTTTTTTGGGGGGAAATTAGAAAATGTAACTCTAAAAATGGTACATTTTCGTTTCAAGTTTAACTTACCATTTTTTGTTTTTAATGTGAAGATGTATCGGAGATGTGATTGGAGTTTGCAGTCATGTGATCTATACGATGATTCTGAATTGCTCCTCCAACTGCATCTGCATTGTGGGTTTCTCATGGCTTGACTTTTGCTTTCTAAGAAATAAGAACTCAGTGTTTTTATGGGCAAGTCTCTTATCTCTACTTATCATCTGTCCCATGTTGGTTAAACCTTTCTGTAAACAGTTCCCTGCCATAGTTACATATTCTGAAATCTGAATGAACTCTGAACACTTAGCAATGAAGCTTGTTTCCTACCTTTCCTGTAACTAGTGTTCCAGATACAGATTTGCTGTATCCAGGACTGTTTGTAAGCTTCTGAGCCCCCCAAGCCTTTCTGTGTTGGAAGGAAGCCTTCTAGCTTATCAGTGGGAGTGGTAAGCATTAGGTAACCTGTCTACCACATAAGGAGTGGTTCTGGCCCAGAATTTGTAATTATTGGCCGTTTGGGCAATCTTCCATCTCTCTCAACTTTCTGATTTGAAAGCCTGCATTTGCACTTGTTTCTGTCCTGTAACTCGTCTAGTGCAGATACAGATTCTTAGTTTTAGCACTTAAATTTGCTTATTCATACTCAGCACTTGTTCAGAACTTGTAAGCACTAAATAAGCTACTAATTACTATAGCACTCAATCTTCCTCATTATCTAAAGGAAAACAGTTTTTGTACTTACTTTTCTCACTGGCATTGAGAAAAACAGCTCTTGTGCTCACTTTCCTCACTTATCCAGAGGAAAATAGTTTTTTATTCAGGCATGTCCAAGGGTCAGCTCCCAGTGTTCCCCCCTGTCTATCTGATGAATCTGGGCATCTTGAGGCAATGTAGAAATTGCCTCATGTACAAAGACAACCCTCTCCTCCTGCCACCCAACACTACAACCTGTGAGAGATGCACTTATCTAGCCAAACTGGAGGTAAAGCTCTCACCAACCAAGACTGAACCTGACAGTCATGAGGAGGAGGTAAACATTTGCACCACACCACACTCATCAGATAGTCTCACTACGTCTACACCACCAAAATCCACACATAGAAACTCAAAAACATTCGTGGAGGCTCTCAATAATAATCTGCCTAAGCAACAGAGACCTCCAAAGCAGAAACACAAGCAACCTCCATCCCCCAACACAACCCAAATGACACATAGCCCACAGATTCAGTGTGCCACTCAAACACAGCCAATAAGGCAAAACAGCATACCCAACACACTAGTCATAGGTGACTCTATAGTCAGGCACAATGATGTCCCACTCACCAGGCTAAACAAGGAGAAGGTTACTGTCAGCTGCCTGTCGGGTGCCAGGATCCGCCACATAACCCATGCACTCAGGTCACTCCACAACAAGTACAAATATGACTTTGTCATTGTCCATGTTGGTGTGAATGACATGAGACGTACCTCCCTGGACTACATGAAAAGAGACATGGAAGAGCTCTGCAATCTTGTAGCCCAGGCAGGTATGACCCTAGCCCTGAGTAGCATTCTGCCATCACCCAGAATGATACTGCAGTACAAGGACAAAATGATTGATTTCAACAATTGGCTAAGCTTCTGGTGTCATTCAAAGGGGATCCAGTATCTGTCTGCCTGGGATGACATGGTCAACAGACCATGATGCTTTGCCACTTTGCCACAGATGGCCTGCACCTGTCGCCCCTAGGATTCCGGATACTGGCTAAGGCTTTTGCTGCCCCTATAGTGCCTTTTTTAGGCAGGGTTCAAGTAACAAATTCACCACCATAACAGGAACAGGTAAGCAAAAACTGAGGGTAATGCTACTCAATGCTAGAAGTCTAAATTTCAAAATGCACTCACTCGAGGCACTCCTTAAAATGGAAAACATCAATATCTGTGCAGTGACTGAGACCTGGTTCAAGGCTCCAGAGAGCACCCCTGCACTACCAGGCTATAACTCATACCACACTTTTCGGATATCTAACCTGCACCGAAACACCAAAGGTGGGGGTGTGTCCATATTCATTAAGGATATCCACACCTCCAGGCTAGTTGCTCAGCATAATGCATCCGAGGTTATCCAAGTGCAACTAACTCTTGGCAAAACTGCAGTCCAAATTGTAGCTTGCTACAGATCCCCCACCATGCCCCAGGATTCCCACTCCTCTTTTCTTGATGTACTGGAAAATATTAGGGTTCAACCAAACACCCTAATAATGGGCGACTTCAACTACCCCACCATTAACTGGGAAAACTACTCATGTATTAACTCCTTAGTGCAACGCTTTCTGGAATTCATAAACTCCAATGCCCTAGATCAACTTATCCACACCCCCACCAGGGGCAACAATATCCTAGACCTAGTCATTACCAACATGAGTGACCGGTGTTCCACACCTGAAGTCAACTCCTCATTGTCCGATCCGACCATAAGCTAATCACCCTCGATATCCACATCCCACCCCCACCCCCCATTAAGGAAACCACAGTAAGAAATTTCTCCAAAGCCATCTTCATGCTTCTTAAGACAGAAGTAGTGAACTTCATGACACCCATGCAGATGGACAATACAGTTACAACTGCTGAATCCTACACAAATGCACTCTATAAGCACCTACATGAGTGCATGGATCATGCTATCCCAAACAGAACCAAGATGCTATCCTCCAAAAAAAGGAAGCCAATCTGGTGGTCCCCTGCCATAAACAAACTGTACAACAGAAGGAAGAAACTGTTGCAAAAGAGAGTAAAATCCCATGAGTGGAGGAGCTCCCTGGTCAGCCTCAGTAAGAAACTGAGATCCCTTATAAGATCCTCCAAAGCTAGCTACGAAAATAAAATTGCCACTAATTCCAAGGACAACCACAAAGCATTCTATAGCTATGTCAAGAATCTCAATGGCAACACCCAGATCTGCTCTGAGTTATAGCACAAAGGCATGAAAATTACAGAACCAACTGATATTGCCAACATCCTGGCAGATAGGTTCAGTGCTAACTTTACCCCCCCACACACCCTAAAGGGCCCATATCTGTACAGGAAGAATGCAGAGTCCCTGTAATCACAACTACGCAGGTGAAAGCTGCACTCTCTAAAGCCAAAAACACAGCATCCATGGGACCGGACAACATCCCAGGCTGCGTTTTACATGAACTTCAGAATGAACTGGCTCCCCACTTAAGCACCATGTTCAATAATAGCCTCGCATCAGGCTTTGTGCCCACTGAATGGCGCACAACAACAGTTATCCCACTCCACAAAGGGGGAGCCACCACTGATCCTGGGAACTATAGACCTATTAGCCTGATGAGCCTGGTCTGCAAAGCCATGGAACGTATCATCATGGAACTCATAAACAAAGACATTGGTAACCTCCAAACTCCGGATCCCACCCAGTTCGGGTTTCTGAAAGGCAGATCATGCCTCCTGAACCTGATTAACTTCTTTGAGGCAGTCACCAAAGCCGTAGATGAGGGTAAAGTGGTTCACACAGCCTATCTTGACCTCGCCAAGGCTTTCGACACCATCCCCCATTCTGGAATTATAGCTAAACTCAATAAACTAGGCATAAATCCCTACGTCACAAGATGGGTTGCCAACTGGCTCACTGACAGAACCCACACTGTAAAAGTTGCAGACTCCAAATCTGACCTCAAACCAGTGACAAGTGGAGTACCACAGGGTTCTGTCCTGGGACCGCTCCTGTTTGGTATCTACTTTACTGAAGTACAGGCTAACACAGAAGGCCTCTGGCTAATGAAGTTCGCAGATGACTTCAAACTAGGAGCCATAGTCAAGTCCTCAAATGATGTGAACATCCTACAGAAGGACCTCTCTGAGACAGATGCCTGGTGTCAGAGCCATGGCCTCAAGCTCAATGCCAAAAAGTGCAGTGTCATCCCCTCTGGTAAAAACTCTGTACCCATGAACTACCACATAAGCAGCAATCTACTTAACACCGAATGCGTGATAAGAGACCTTGGGACCCAGGTGGATAGTAGTATCTCCTTTGATAGTCACATCACCACAGTAGTCAGGAAGTCCTTCTACGTGGAACACCTCATCATAAAAGGGTTCTCGTCCAGGAAAAAAGAGGCCATTGTTCCCCTCTACTCATCACTCATTAGACCCATTATAGAGTACAACGCCCCTTTTGGAATGTACCTCACAAGACATCTGCAGCAGCTGGAAAGGCCACAGAAGTACCTCACAAAGAGGATTACTGGACTCAAACAAATGCCCTACACTGACCGCCTCAAAAAACTCCAGCTTTACTCCATAGCATATCGCCTACTCAAAGGTGATCTCTGCCTTACATATAAAGCTATGTCAAACCCAGAGCTGTTGGACATGCTACACCTAAAGAAATCCCAATCCCTCCGAGCAACATGCTCTAGGGACCTAAACCTTGTCACCACAATAAACAGGACATGCTGGAGGGATAGATTCCTATCCCAGAGACTTCCCATACTCTGGAACAGGCTACCCATCTATGTCAAGGAAAGTTCTTCATTAGCACTCTTCAAAAAAAATCTTGATGAGTGGATGGGAAATAGGAAATACACCCCGGGGATCACTTCAGTGTCTCTGCTCATCAGTGGCACAAGAAAATAACTTTCTTGGGTGGCGTAAGCCAGGGAACCTTGTTGGCTAGGCTTCCATAGGCCCTTGGGCCGATAGCCTAGTACCTACCTATGAACCTATGAACAGTGCCATAAGCTGGACTGCTTGCCTCCTCCTGTTTGACATGTTGATGTGAACATCTGCAAGGAATTAATTGCGGCATTGCCACAGGTTTTCACCATTCCTTTTTCCGTGCACCCATCATGGGGAACTGGAAGGAGATGGGGGACAAGGAGAGGTGCTCATCTCACTCCCCATAATAGGAAACCCTTCTTACTATGTACCTGGACAAGAATATCACAGCAGATATAGAACACCTTAGCACTGTAAGCTGTTGGGTAGCTCTGTTAATAAAACTAAAATGATGAAGTAGTCAGGAAAATCATAGGGCTTTGCAAATCCTGTCAAAAGTTTCTCCTTTTCTTACATATTGTGTTATAAAGCTCAAAACTGACTTCTGATAAGATGGGGTAACTAGTTTGAGAGCAATGTTATTTTTGGATTTCAAACTTTAAAGTATAATGCATTGCAAGTTAACATTTGGAGTGCTAATATGCATTTTGGCTAAGAATGTATATACACTGGCCAGACATGATTTTATTTTTGTGCTGAAGTATGTATTTTTTCTTTCTATTTTCTCCATTTCATGAAACTGTCCAGAACCAGGTACAAAAGAATGTCTCCCAGTACGGTTATAGTAGGTATTGTTGTGTACGACTGGCAGGTGCTTCCTTGAATCCACTAACAAGTTAATTTTAAATTAGCTGTCAGTAATGTTGCTGTGTTAAAATGTAACTTGGAGGTAGCTGCGGACATTAATACTGTTTGAGTTATTTGAACAAAACCTGTAGTGCACTGGTTTGCAAGATGAGGGTTTAAGCAATCAGAAAATGACTTGTGTTAGTTTTCAGCTGTAGTGACAACATGAACTATAGCAATAACACAGTTTGCAATGCATTGTTCTCTTCTATTCATTAATAATTATGTTGATAGGTAGCTGATACAGTACATTAGTTTTTTTCTGTCCAACTGTTATTTTTAAGACACTGACGGTCATAAAATTAATTTGAAATTATCATGACAAATGGTGTTAAGTAGCAATTTTCCCTTGCAATAGTTGTATGTATGAAGGTTTCTTTCTTGGTATTCAAAAGTATGTTTCCTCATTAAAGAAATACCAGAGGGCTTATGTTTTAAACAAAAGCTGCTCCAGTCCGCATGTTATATACCGTACTGGAACTTTGTTCGTTGCAGTCCTTGGTTAAAGTGAGCTCTTTTTTTGGAAAGCATGTATTTGTAAACCTTGTCCATTCTTTGTGTGTTCATTGCACTGTTTTAGTATATTTACATAACAACAATAATCTTGCCTGCTGGATTGGTTTACATAATATGCAAGCATAGACTAGACTAGTATGCTACACTTCCTTTAACTGTGTCCTTCATTTATCCACATGTGCCTTGTTAAGGCTGGATGGACTCATTTTCAAACACAGGCATCCCTGTTACCAAAGGAAAAGGAAGAACATTTCAAAGAACCATTGCTCTGTGTATCTAAAAATCAGAACTTTATTACACTGTATGAGCTGCTCTTTTTAATTGTTTCACTCAAGTTTAGAATATTATATCTGCACATCATTTATTGTAAAGCATCTACAACCTAGAATTACATGATATGGAAATGTCTGGACCTCTCTCACTCCAAATAATGGGTATCTGACAATAGATGTGGCTCTTATTTGCATCCATTTCATTTTCCATATACCACAGATTTTATATGCTCTTTTTTGCAATGCATATAGGGATCTGCCTGCTTTCTTACACCTGTTATCTTCGTTATTAAGGTAATATGTTCTGTAAATGTTAATCAATATCTTTTAGTGCTGTACAGCCTAAATCTAGGCTATACATACAAATACAGTTTTTTAAATGGCAACAGTGAGTGGCATATGGCACCATTTTCTGTAGGTATGTGTCTCTGTTGGTACGAGTATAGTTAATAATAGAGTTATAATTAATGACAAAGAAGAGAAGAGAAGACAACATTATAAAATAGATTAGTTATAATTTAGATGTTCCACCAGCTTGTTGTAGAACAAGCTCGTCAATCACTGGCAAGGGCACCCACAGGCAGGTGCAAGGGGATGCACTTGCACACCCCCTGGAACCGGCTGGCCAGGAGATTAATTTTCTTTTAATTAAAAAAAAACGTTTTTTTAAGGGCATTCTTCTTTAAGAATGCCCTTTGTGTCAAGTCACACAGACGCTTCTGCAGCTGTGCGACCAATGGTTTACATCTTCATCTTCCGCGCCCGTGCTGAATTTGAATTCCAGAAGATGTTTTGACTGCAGATGAAGGTACAAGTGAGAGGTAGGTGTGTGTGTGTGTGTGTGTGTGTGTGTGTGTGTGTGTGTGTGTGTGTGTGTGTGTGTGTGTGTGTGTGTGTGTGTGTGTGTGTGTGTGTGTGTGTGTGTAAAAAGTAGGTAGGTCCATGTGTGTGTGTTTGTAAGATGGAGGTAGGAGTGTGTGTGTGTGTGTGTGTGTGTGTGTGTGTGTGTGTGTGTGTGTGTGTGTGTGTGTGTGTGTGTGTAAGTAAGAGGAGGGGTAGGAGTGTGTGCAGGGGGGGGGGGGTGTCTTACTTCACAATTATCCAGATTTTTGCCTCATATTTTTGGTTTGTTTCTCGTAAAATTGTTTTTTCTGACAAATCATTGAGGACTAAAGACAGAAAATAATGGCAGACATTTGAATTTTAGACTTCATATCCACAGAAAATGCATATTAATGCAAACCTTGTTGTTCTATCCACTTACTAAGGAGGTAGGGGGATATATATGTGTTCATACCTCTCAACTGTACAGGTTTTCACAGAATGTCCAGATTTTTACCTTATATTTTTTGTCTGTTCCTCATAAAAAATTATGTTTTGTTTTTTTTGACAAATCACTGGGATGAGCTAAAGATTACAGTTACAAAATAATGACATGTATTTGAGTTTCAGACCGCATGTCCTTTAAAAAATGCATTCTAACACAAATCCTGTTATTTTAGCAACTTTTCTAAATATGTCCCTAGTTTTGGGCCTTTGTCCCCAATATTATAACAGGCTTTGTCCGGATTTCTTGTGCTAAGAGATTGAGAGGTATGGTGCATGTGTGTGTGTGTGTGTGTCTATGTATAAGAGGGAGGTAGAATACCCCTTAGCTGTCCAGGTTTTTGCAGAATGTTCAGAATTTTCCCCCAAATTCCTCCTAAAAAGGATTGAAGTTGCTAAATAATAACAGACATTTGAGTTTTAGACATCATATCCTTTAGAAAAATGCATACTAATACAAATCATGTTATTCTAGCAATTTCCTAAGTTCATGAGAGCAATATTCATAATCTGTCCCTATTTATGTTAGGCTTTGTCTAGATTTCTTGTACTAAGAGGTCGAGGTGTGTATTTGTGAGAGAGTGAAATGCTCTACTTAGAGTTAACATGGTGGAATTTATTTTCAAGTGTATTTTCAAGGAATTATGAGCTTCAAGGGAAGAGAAGTTTACTGCTGTTCATGCTGTCTGCTTAAAATGTGCAATTGTTTTGTTTAGCAAATGGTATCACTATTGTGGAATCAAATTTTAAAGCAGTGTTAGTAGCACAGCAGGTAGCATACTTGCATCTTGATGTAGAGGGCTGTAGGTTCTACTCCCACAGCATGTAGATTTGTATTTTAAGGGGGTGGGGTGCTGTAGTCCTGAGTATGTCCTCCTTTGTGTGAGATGCCTAGTAACTATGAACCTGTTTTCCAGCTTGCCACCCATTCCCTATTGCAATATACCAGCTTACCATTTTTTTTATGTAACATAGGCAATCCATTCTTTAAAGTAGCAGGCACTGAATTTGTAGATGAAACAATGAAATATAAAGTTGTTTTCTAGCAACAACCTCTTCATTAGTTTCAGATCTCTTTAATGTGGAATTATTCAGATGACTTGTACTTCTGCAGAGATTGTGCATATTGACTGATATTGGTGGATTGTAATGACAGAGGTTGGAGTGGCCTTTTCTAGTTGAAATGTTCTGAACTGGGCAGATGTTATGTGATCCTATCTCGCCTACATTCTGACTGATGGGTTCGGAGCCGATCCCTCGGCTCCGACTCGGCACGCTTATGCCAAAGAGCGAAGTCTCTTATTGGCTGAGCTTACTATATCCCAGGATGCACCACTACCAGTCCCCCAGATCTCGTTTGCCGCTAACTTGCGAAGACGTGGTCTCGAGCTGGCTGAGCTGAGCAGTATTTATTTACTAACTTTTTTCTGTCAGAATTTTGCTGTTCTTGTCATAAAAAGCTGTTTTAACGGCTATTTTTCACTTTGTGTGTTTGGAGTTTTGTGAGAACTTTGTAGTGTAATTGGGCGTTGATTTGATTTCAGGCCTCCTTCATCTTAGGGACTACATGAACAGTCAACAACCCTTAAACCTTAAAGGGTTTCAAAGTACCCTTGACTTAATTGTACGGATTGCTTACCTAATCGGCAGCTGTAAACTGATTTTAGGTAGTGTCAGTTTGATTAGAAAATCAATTGGATAGTGTTGTTTTTCTGTCAGGGATTACTGTTTTTGCTATAATGTCTCAGAATCCTAGGCCTTTGGGCTTCAAAAATGCACCAAATGTAATTTTAAAATGTCAATCACAGATGACCACTCTCTGTGTTTATTGTTTGGGTGCAAAACATTTACAAGAGTCATGCAGCGTGTCACGCTTTTTCCTCGAGGGTCCTCCAGGAGAGGAAAAATAAACTCATTCTTAAAGGCTTAATAAAACCCTCCTTGAAGAAGCTCTAGCATCCTCTCCTTCTCCAGCTAAAGAAAGCGCCGGCTCCGACCAGTCCGTCGGATCCGCCGCCAAAAGACATAGGCAGGCTTCGGCTCCAAGGACTCGGAGCCGAGGGCAGAACTGCCTCGATGCCACCAGTCTCGACTCCTCTGGCTTCGGAGCCGATGGCTGGGGCTCCACTGGTCTCTCCCAGCCGACCAGGCTTGCCCAGACACTTCCTCCTCGGGCCAAGTCCTCCTTGGCACCGATGGAAACTAGTGTGGGTATTCCTTCGGCGCCGATAGTCATTGAGTGCCTCGGAGCGGTCCCCTAGTCCTTGGGGCCGTTGGAGAGGCCATCTCGAACCCGCTCAGTATCCTATAAGTCCTAGAGGATGTCGGATTCGGATATAGACAGGGTGCTCCAAAGACTGTTCCAGTCCCCAGTCTTTCAAAATTTGTTTTGGCTCCGACCCAGTTGGCTTCGGACCCGATAGCCCATGCCCATCCCTTTGCTGTTCCTCCTCCGACCGCTTCAGCTCCGGAGCAGGTGCTGTTGGAGCCGGTGGAGATCTTAGGGTCGGCTCGACTTACCCAACCTGCCTTCGGTCCGAAGTTTGGTACACGGACTTCTTCGGCTGGACCCGGGGTGATGTTGGGACCTATGCTTTCGGTTCCGAGCCTCCCTCTCGGGTGCTTCGCTGCGGATTGCCGTCTGCTATCATGGCTGGGACCGGACACTCCCAGGATTCTGGGGTCCGGCTTTCAGAGCTATGAGGAGTGCCTGGCCAAGTCTTCGCCATCTCTCCGGCTTTACCGCACCTTCCCTGGGCGTGGAGACTGGGTCTTTGGCAGTTCCCTGTCCGTAGGCAGCGGAGCCCTGGGCCTGAGGTTACCCCCATTGGGGTTCCTCCTCCTGAGGGTTGAGTTGTCTTGGAGGAACCCCAAGGAAGAGATCGTGCAAGAGGAAGCACGTGGACTCCCGAGTTTATTACATCGGACACTGATCTTGATGATGCGGAGGGGTCCGTCGCCCTCGGATGATGTCTCATTTGCAGACATCTTAGAGATCCTCAAACAACGAGGCTGGATGTCCACCCCTCTGCTGATGAGTCAGTGCTCCTCAAGGCCTTTGGGGCTCAGCCCTCCGCCTCTTGGGTGTCTCCGCCTGAGCTCCTGGATTTAGTTTGTCAAGGGCGTGGGAACATCCAGATACCGTGGAACCAGTCCCTTCGTCCTAATAAATTTTTATCTGCTCCACCCGAGAAGGAGTTCCTCACTAAAGGCGTGGCTGTAGATGCCATGGTGGTGGCATCTGCTACACAACAGGACGTGGCAGAGGCTTCAACGTCCGTCCATCCTCCTAATAAGGAGTCTAGGAGCATGGACAGGCGGGAAGCACCCTGACTTCAGCGGCCTTTACTTTAAGGTCTCTGAATTATTTGGCACATTTTACCAGGCTTCAGAGGGATCTGGTCAAGGAGCTGTCAGATTCTCTCGGTAACCTACCTGAGCAGCTAGCCCAGTCGGTTAGCTCTCAGTTGGCTATCCTTACGTCAATTTCTAACTCGTCCATGAGGCTCATTTCCTATCGCGGCGAGAGCGGCAGGCACAGGCGGGCTCTCACGGAGACAAGCCTGGCTGGAGGCCTTCAAGTCTTCCTTCACGATGCTCCCTTTGATGGGTCCTCTTGTTTGGACCCAAGGTTAAAGACACCCTTACCCGCTGTGAGCAAGAGGGAAAAACTTTATCTGCCAGGTGCCTATTCCACTCCTTCAGCCTTATAGCAAGGCTAAAGGAGGGGGGAAATGTGGTTCCGTAAATCACGTAAGTTTTTTCCTCAACAGCAGGAAGATTCCCTTCCAGAGGCAGAGGACAGGAAATTTTTCTGGACGCCGTCCAGAGGCGGCAGAGGGCCTCTGCGAGTCCTTCGTGGCTCTTCAGCCTCCCACATCATGAGGGATTGCCCGGCTGTGCTGAGCCAGTCGGGTGCCGCTTTGCCAAGCACCTAAAAGCCTGGGAGTCAATCACTCAGGACAGATGGGTGCTTCGATCATTGCCGGAGGTTACACCATCCCATTCACATGCTCACCCTCCCCCACCACCCAGTCATGAAAAAATTGCAGCCGCAGAAGCTTTAAAGCTGCTAGAAAAGGAGTCATCCAACCGTCCCCACAGACCAGATCGATCCGAAATTACTCCAGGTTCTTTTAGTGCCAAAAAGACAGGGGACCTGAGACCAATATTGGATCTCAGCAGACTGAACAATCCAAATCCAAATTTCGAATGGTCACGTTACAATTCATTCTCCCATTGTTGGAGAAGGAGGTTTGGATGTGCTCCATAGACCTCAAGGACGCCTATTATCACATACCGATTCATCAGGTGTCCAGGAGGTATCCAGCCTGGGAGTCAGTCATTTCCAATTTTGTGCACTGCCCTTTGGTCTCACCACAGCCCCCAGGGTGTTCACCAAGTGTTTGGCAGTAGTGACTGCTCACCTGAGAAGTCTTGGATTCCAAGTGTTTCCCTATCTGGACGACTGGCTCCTGACTGCCACCACCAGGCATCTACTAATGGACAACCTCAAAGCCACCATCTCCCTGGGTGCTACCCTAGGGATTACATTCAATTGGTCAAAGTCTGTCTTGCTGCCCTCTCAGCATAAGGTTCATAGGAGCAGAGATAGACTCAAAATTGATGCGCTTCTTCCTACCGAAAGGATCCAAACTTTACAGGGCCAAGTTCAAGCTCTGATTTCAAGATCCAAAGCCCCAGCCAGGATGGTCCTACAAGTTTTAGGTTCAATGTCTGCCACGGTTCTTTTAGTTCCTCTGGCAAGATTGCACATGAGGATTCTTCAGTGGCTATTGTCAACTCAATGGTCCTTTCAGGACCTTCCCTCAATCATCCCATCATGATTACAGAAACATGCAAACGGGACCTTCGCTGGTGGCTTCAGACATCCAATCTAAATCAAGGAAGCCCCTTTGTTATTCCCTCTCCAGTGGTTACCTCCTCCCCCTTTGTTATTCAGGGTGGGGGGGGCATTGTGGCAGCAGGTCAGTCCTAGGTCTCTGGCTTCAATCCTAAGCCCCACCACAATGTGTTGAGATGAGGGCTGTACTTCTGTCCCTACAGGCCTTACACAAGTTTCTTCCTCAGGGCATCATCATCTCCACACACACAGACAACATGTCAATGCTGGGGTATCTAAACAAACAAGAGGTGGTGGATCTTTACCCCTTTGCAGGGAGGACTAGAGTGTGGGATGGGCTGTAGCTACCACAGGTAGCTGCACCGGAATTCTCCAACAAATCAAATCAAATGGCAGACAATCTGGAAAGAGTGGGAATTGCAGACCTCAGTGGTCCCTACCCAGCAAACAGTAGCAGCTCAGGTTTTCAAGGAGGAAGGCTCATAGGTTTAACACATGCAACACACAAAACACTACTCGCAGCAAATGACGTGCAACCTTCTCTTCTCCACCAAGGAAGGGAAAGGGAAGATAGCAGCCAGGATCTAGCACAACAACCTTGGCCCTTTTATTTACTTACCACTCTTCCTCACATACCACCAAAGTCATTCAAATTCAAAAGCTTCATGATACTGATTGCTGATACTTGGGATTGTCTATTGGCCAGGTATGGCCTCCTCCTACCTGAAGAAACATGGTCATGACGTGTGGATGTTAGATCTAACTCGGATAACTCCATCCATCAAGTCAATCGACAGCATCAGTCACAGTCCCTTGGGTTAGTTGACAACAGCCTGGCTCACTCTCGAATTTTAGTAGTCAGAAGTCACACATTAGACCCTCGAAGACATTTTTATCTTTCAGCCCCACCAACCCACCACTAACAAATTGTATTGTACCCTCAGTAAGTGGAGGTTTGCTATGGGCTCAACTAAGGGGCTTAGACCCTATCACTGCTCCAACCTCCCGTTTGAAATTTTAATTTTAACTGTTTAATTTCTGATCTTTCTTCTGTACTTACTATTAAAGTCCAACATGGGTATAAATCCATGGATCCACCCAATCATCCACTCCTCATATGCAAGACCTAAGATTATGTGTGCCTTATTAAAAGTGCCCCAGTTTGTTTTTCTATACAAGGCCCCTATGGGATTTTGATTTGGTGTCAGTGTGCAACATCTCCCCCTTCAACCTGCTGCTACATGTGAGTTAAAATATCTGTCTTGAAAACTGCCTTCTTAGTTGCAATTACTTCTGCAAGAAGAGTTTCAGAGCTTTCAAGCCCTATCTATTAAACCACCGCACTTGATTTTCCACAAGGATAGAGTATCACTTAGACCTAATCCATCCTTTGTCCCAAAGGTCTGTTCTAATCTCTGTCTTCAACAATCTCTAGAGCTACCAGTTTTCTTCCCAAAATTCTCCAATGAAGCAGAATACACTCTCCATAAATTGGATGTTCACAGGCAGTTGCGCTTCTATTTAGACAGGACTCAGCAATTTCGTAAGTCAGACCAATTGTTTGTGTCCTTCTCAGACAGTAAATTGGGTAAAACCATCACAAAAGCTACCATCTCCAAATGGATTAGAGATTGTATAACTCAGGCTTATTCTTCTTGAATAAGCAACAACATCTATCAAAGCTCACTCTACCAGAGCTATGGCGACCTCTATAGCTTTGCATTCCAAGCGGGCAATATCGGAGATTTGTAAGCTGCTACTACTTTCAAATCCCATACACTTTCATTTCCCACTATAAATTGGATGTGGCATCTAAAGGCGAGCGAGCATCATTTGGTTCCACGGTACTCAGGAGTGTTTTCCAGTGAGCCACCCAGGATTCAGGTGCTAGGACGCTGTCCCATCAGTCAGAATGTAGGCGAGATAGGATCACATAACATCTTTTAGTTATGTACTCACCATAACTTCAGATGTTTGGGATCCATCCTACACATTTCTAATACCCACCCTCCTTCCCCTGCCTTGAGATCAGAGAGAGATTGAACGGTTTTGAGTTCTTTTGTTTTATCTTGTTTCATCTGAGCGATGTTATATAAGCAGCGATATGTGTGCATGTAATGCGGACAAACTAGGATCTGGGGACTGGTAGTGGTGCATCCTGGGATATAGTAAGCTCAGCCAATAAGAGACTTCCTTTGCTTTGGCATAAGTGAGTCTGAGCCGAGGATCGGCTCCGAACCCATCAGTCAGAATGTAGGCGAGATGGATCCCAAACATCTGAAGTTATGGTGAGTACATAACTAAAAGTTTGTCATTATTGGTTCATATGTTTTGTTTCATTGCTTACTGGAAAAATGTTCAAAACTATAAATTTAAAACACACCCTAACAAGTGGTGCTGTATTATACAAGGGGATATAATTCAATTATTATATATTATAATTAATACAATCAGGAAGGTAAATCAAATAACTTTTTCATGGCCTTAAAAATGTGTGAAAGGGGCCTCTAATTTGAAAACAGCCCAAAGGAAAACTTAACCTACCACAGGCCAGATGAATTTTCTTTGAAAGTTTCTTTAAGACAGAAGTGGTGAACTTCATGACACGCATGCAGATGGACAATACAGTTACAACTGCTGAATCCTACACAAATGCACTCTATAAGCACTTACACGAGTGCATGGATTGTGCTATCCCAAACAGAACCAAGACGCTATCCTCCAAAAAAAAGGAAGCCAATATGGTGGTCCCCTGCCATAAACAAACTGTACAACAGAAGGAAGAAACTGTTGCAAAAGAGAGTAAAATCCCATGAGTGGAGGAGCTCCCTGGTCAGCCTCAGTAAGAAGCTAGCTACCAAAGCTAGCTACGAAAACAAAATTGCCACTAATTCCAAGGACAACCACAAATCATTCTATAGCTATGTCAAGAATCTCGATGGCAACACCCAGATCTGCTCTGAGTTACAGCACAAAGGCACGAAAATTACAGAACCAACTGATATTGCCAACATGCTGGCAGATAGGTTCAGTGCTAACTTTACCCCCCCCACCCCACCCCCTAAAGGGCCCATATCTATACAGGAAGAATGCAGAGTTCCTGTAATCACATCTACGCAGGTAAAAGCTGCACTCTCTAAAGCCAAAAACACAGCATCCATGGGACCAAACAATATCCCAGGCTGAGTTTTACACGGACTTCAGAACAAACTGGCTCCCCACTTAAGCACCATGTTCAATAATAGCCTCACATCAGGCTTTGTGCCCACTGAATGGTGCACAGCAACAGTTATCCCACTCCACAAAGGGGGAGCCACCACTGATCCCGGGAACTATCGACCTATTAGCCTGACAAGCCTGGTCTGCAAAACCATGGAACGTATCATCATGGAACTCATAAACAAAGACATTGGTAACCTCCAAACTCTAGATTCTACCCAGTTCGGGTTTGTGAAAGGCAGATCATGCCTCCTGAACCTGATTGACTTCTTTGAGGCAGTCTCCAAAGCTGTAGATGAGGGTAAGGTGGTTCACACAGCCTATCTTGACCTCGCCAAGGCTTTCGACACCATCCCCCATTTTGGAATTATAGCTAAACTCACTAAACTAGGTATAAAATCCTTAAGTCGCAATATGGGTTGCCAACTGGCTCACTGACAGATCCCACACTGTAAAAGTTGCAGACTCCAAATCTGACCTCAAAGCAGTGACAAGTGGGGTACCACAGGGTTCCATCCTGGGACCTCTCCTGTTTGGTATCTACTTCTCTGAAGTACAGGCTAACACAGAAGGCCTCTGGCTAATGAAGTTCACAGATGACTGCAAACTAGGAGCCATAGTCAAGTCCCCAAATGATGTGGACATCCTACAGAAGGGCCTCGCTGATACAGATGCCTGGTGTCAGAGCCATGGCCTCAAGCTCAATGCCAAAAAGTGCAGTGTCATCCCCTTTGGTAAAAACTCTGTACCCATGAACTACCACATAGGCAGCTATCTACTTAACACCGAATAAGAATAAGAGACCTTGGGACCCAGGTAGACAGTAGTCTCTCCTTTGATAGTCACATTGCCACAGTAGTCAGGAAGTCCTTCTACATGGCACATCTTATCATAAAAGGGTTCTCATCCAGGAAAAAAGAGGTCATTGTTCCACTCTACTCGACACTCATTAGACCCATTACAGAATACAACGCCCCTTTTGAAATGTACCTCACAAGACATCTGCAGCAGCTGGAAAGGCCACAGAATACCTCACAAAGAGGATTACTGGCCTCAAACAAATGCCCTACACTGACTGCCTCAAAAAACTCCAGCCTTACTCTGTAGCATATTGCCTACTCCGAGGTGATCTCTGCCTAACATATAAAGCTATGTCAAACCCAGAGCTGTTGGACATGGTACACCTAAAGAAATCCCAATCCCTCCGAGCTACACGCTCTAGGGACCTAAACCTTGATTGCACAATAAGCAGGACATGCTGCAGGGATATATTCCTGTCCCAGAGCCTTCCCATACTCTGGAACATGCTACCCATCTATTTCAAGTAAAGTTCTTCATTAGCACTCTTCAAGAAAAATCTTGATGAGTGGATGGGAAATAGGAAATACACCCTGGGGATCACTTCTGTGTCTCTGCTCGACAGTGGCACAGGAAAATAACTTTCTTGGGTGGCGTAAGCCAGGGAACCTTGTTGGCTAGGCTTACATAGGCCCTTGGGCCGATAGCCTAGTACCTACCTATGAACCTATGAATGTAGGTTTCAATGCTGTTTCAATAAATGTGAGTTTCAAAGGCAGAGAAGTTTTAATGGTAAGTCTGTTTTCACTGTAAGACTATTGCTTTGTTTAACAAATGTCTATCAGTGTTTGTGCTATAAAATTTGAAATAAAAGTTGTAAATTAAATCCAAATATCGGTAATCATTGTAGAAGTAAAGCATAAAACAGCATGCACACTGAGAGTTTTGAACAGTGTTTATGGCAACTGAGGAGAAACAGAATAGTAATGGGACACTGGAATGGCTGTGTGGGGGGAGGCGCTGCATGCGGGGGCTGTGGGTTTGCACCCCCCTGCAAAAAATCCTGCCGGCTCCCCTGGCTACAAGGTACAATGTTTGATTCTCACCTCTGGTTACTAACTAGACTTTTAGTAGTCAGCACATTGATAGCCTATTATTTTCCTATCAACCTGTGAACCAAAGGGTAGGGCAAAGTTACCACCATTTGCACAAGTACACAAGGAAGTACAGGAGTTCATGTCTTTCACAGGGTAGTGTGTGAGTGTGAATCCTGAGGTGTAGTGAAAGAAAAAGTGCATTTATGGGTAATGTGAGAATAGGTTTGGGGGGTTTAATGTGTAGAAAGGACAGCTTCACGGGATGTGCTGGGAATGTGGTGGTGGTGTGTGTGTGTGTGTGTGTGTGTGTGTGTGTGTGTGTGTGTGTGTGTGTGTGTGTTTCATATTTTACACATATAAATGTAGACTTTCAGCATATACATATACACAAGGACACAGCCATAATACATGGCACAGTACTGCTTTTGGAAAAAAATACAGCCTCCATGGGACCCGATAACATCCCGGGCTGTATCCTACATGAACTCAGGCAGGAACTTGCAGCACCATTAGATACCCTATTCAACCAAAGCCTTGAGTACCGGCTTTGTCCCCCCAGACAAGTGGAGGACAGCCACTGTCACCCCTTTACACAAAGGTGACGCAGCCACCGATCCAGGTAATTATAGACCCATCAGTCTAACAAGGGCATGGAAAGGATTATCATGGATCTCATTAACAAGGATGTTGGCAACCTCTAAACACATGATCCCACACAGTTTGCTTTTGTCAAGGGGAGGTCATTCCTGTTAAATTTGTCAACTTCTTTGAGACAGTCTCCAAAACCATGGATGAGGGGAAGACGGTGCACACCACCTACCTTGCCCTGGCCAAAGCCTTCAATACTATTCTCCACTCGGGTATAATAGATAAACTCTCTCAACTAGGCATCAATCTGTATGTTACCAGCTGGGTAGCAAACTGCCTCACTGATAGAATCCACCTAGTCAAAATTGGGGAAGCCTCATCATGCAGTACACCCGTAATGAGTGCTGTACCCCAGGGATTGGTCTTGAGGTCTCTGTTGTTTGGGATATACTTTTCTGAGGTGCAGGCCAAAACCAGTGGGCTATAGCTGACCAGGTTTGCAGATGATTGCAAACTGGGCACTTTCTTCAATTCCCCTAGCGATGTGGACATCCACCAAGAGGGTCTCTGTAGATCAGAGTGTGTGATGTACCTTTAAGAAGCATTCCAGTCAGTGGGCACGGGCATACAAGTACTGAGCACAAGCAAGAAAGAGTACCATTTGGAGTGAACAGAGTGGCAGAATGCAAGTATGTAGTCAGTCAGTTGGTTAGATAGTTCATTTCAGTTCAATGTTCCTGTCATCCATTCTGATGTGTTTGTATACAATAAATTACTTAAATGAACACCTAAGCCTTATCATCTTCTTAATGCACATCAGATGAGCGACATCACCCAAACAAATGACTTCTGTCAGAAACATGGCCTCAAACTGAATGCCAAAAAAATGCATTGTCATCCTCTTTGGGGAAAGTGACATCCCCACAAATTATCACATTAATAACAAGGTCCTAAGCACACAATCAGTCATGAGGGACTTGGGGACCCAGGTTGATAGCAAACTGACTTTTGGCTCCCATATTGCTTACGTTGCATGGAAAGCTTTCTACATGGCCCACCTTATTAAGAAGGGTATCTCATCCAAGGAAAAGGAGGTCATAGCATCCCTGTATTCTTCCCTTATAAGACCCATTATTGAGTACAATGCCCCTTTCAGCATGCACCTCTCAAAGCACAAGCAGAAGCTGGAGACACCACAGAGGCTCCTCACCACGAGAATCCAGAGCTTCAAACATCTACCCTACACAGATTGACTAAATGCCCTGCCGTTTTACTCAGTCTCATACAGATTCCTCAGAGGTGGCCCCTGTCTGACATACAAAGCAATCTCATACCCTGCCTTGATGGGACTGCTGCATATCTGCAGGTTATGCTCCACTCAAGTAACCTGCACTTGCAACCTCAACTTGGTCTGTAACATCAATAGGACTTGTTGGCAGGACAGATTTGTGTCCCAGAGACTCCCTCATTCTGTGTAATAGACTCCCTCTCCACATCAAGCAGAGTACCTCATTAAATCTTTTTAAGCACTACCTTGGATAACAGGATGGGAAACAGAAAATAAACCCATGGGGTTCCACCTGTGCCCTTGCTGGACAGGTCATCAGGTGCTGACTTGTCGGAACATGGGCTAATTCTTGGCTAGGCTTGTAAGGTCCTCAGGGCTAATAGCCTAGTAACTTCCTATGATCCTATGACAGATCAAAGGTATGTATGACAGAGGGTTCAGCTTCATGTACATGCCCCTGCCCATAGGAGCTGGGTCTTCCAGGAGTTTCACTGATGACCTTGGATAGAAGTTGGTGTGCTGCATGACCAGCTGATGTGTCAGCATGACAATGGGTACAACTATGGGGATGCCCTTTCCTGCATGTAGAAACCTCCATAATCAATGTCGCTGTGTAACTGCAGGATCATGATGGTCCAGGGCCATGTTGGCTAACATCTGTAAATGTAGCAAATGACTGGTTGTGAGGACAGCGCCTCGCTCCCGACACATGATCCAGACAAGACACTGCATGATCCAGTATGTGATTCAGTCTGTCCAGTGATTCGCACAGAAGGATCACACACTCTCATAATTCAGCAGGTACAGTCTGAATCATCCTCACTATCTTTGCCATGGCTCTTTTGGAACTAGTCTGGTGGCTTCAGGATGCTCAAACTTTACATCCAGAGTTATGGACAAAGCAAAAAACAATGAAAAGAACCTAAATTAGGACCACATTTTAAATGTTGACACCATTAACGTACAACTTCTCAAAATAATCTCTATTTGTAGTAGAAATGGAGCTAAAGTTTCAAAATATGTTAGAGGGGTCCTTCCAGATTATGGACAATTGAGAGCAGGTATGGGTCTTGCACATATGTTAGGTGGCAGATACTGACATACCAACCTCAAGAGGAGGGTGGTAGCCATACCGCTAGTGAGCACCATTACCATCTCCAACTGTATAGACTTCCCCTTTCCATGGGTGCTAGAGGCAAATGCAAACATCTCAGATCTGGGGAGCACCACCCTTTCCTAATCTGTCCTAGATATCTGCATGAATAGAAACTGTTTCCATACTCTGAGTAGGGATGCAGAGGGATGTAGGGGCCACACTCCCTATGTCCAGTATACATTCTGCACCCCTTGACTAAGACAGCTTATCTCCACCATCATTATCATTATCAGAGGCTACAATTCGTCCATCACCAGATGAGGATCAGTTTCACAATGCTGGTGCTGGAAAATGAATCACCTGTGAATAAACCAAAGCAGAAATACATTGCATAATTTGGATCCACCACACTACTATTCATGTAACTTATATCTTTACAGCTATAAAAAATATGATAATAATTAATACTGCTGTTCATACCTCAAACCGATGGATCTCTGATGTACCTGTATACCATAAGTCAAGACAGATTTAATGAAAACTGCATTGAGTATGTGTTAATGAGGAGTTGCAGTTATGGATACTGTGAAGTAGGACTACATACCTGGGGCATCTGCAGTTAAAACTCTCCAGGGTCTCTCCAGCTTTTTCCCAACTTTCAGTACCACACTGTGAGACTCCATGAAGGTGGTACTGGCTTTATGAGAGGCCAGGAATGTCTGCATCTCCATAAGAGGTGGTTTGGTCATAGGGTAACCACCAGTTGCCCTCCATTCCAGTGCCATAGCTTCTGCTCACTGGTTGGCAGCATGGATCATATCCATGGCCATATGACAGACCACATCAATAACAGTGGCCTTGACCACCCACTGTATTTATATTGCTGACCATTTCAGCCCAGGCATAGTCAAGGAAGGGCTGGCTGGCAGCATGGATAGCTACGAGATGCTGACCATGAAGATGGACAGCCCGTACTACCACTTCATAGATTAGGTTCATAGGTTCATAGATTAGTACTAGGCTAACTGTCCTTGCAAGCCATTTTAAGCCTAGCCAAATATCCCTTGTGAGACTCGAACCCTGCACCTTGTGTTTGTAAGGCAAACACCTTAACCATTAGGCCACCCTCCCAACCCATCTTCCACATCTGTAAATTTGAGCTTCAGGTAGATGGGCCACCAGATCCAGTACTGTTCTTAGGTTCCTGTTTTTAAGGATTTGCTCTGTTGGCATGATAAATAAGGGAATTAATAGCCTTTTCTTGCATGGCCCTTAAAATCTATACAGTAATCATACACTACTAGCCATATATTATGCTTGTTTTGTATCAGAAAGTTAGGTAGTGTACACACAATCTTTAACTAAATGTTAGGCATGGCATGAGTTCTCTGCACATATTCCCCAGAAAACAATTACAGAAGCGCAACTGATCAACAGCACTTGACCAATACAATACCAAATTTACTAAGGTTGTGGCCAATAACATATGAACAAGGCACACAACAGTAAAATAGTAATGAACATTACTCAGAATATGAGCCCAAGGGGATGTCTCCCATCTGCCTTACAAATCCTGCAGTCTACTTCTTGCAGTTTACTTGCAATGCACCTCTTAAGCCAGTTTTGGCCAACACATCTTAAAATTAACTAACCTCTCTCACAGGCATTAGGGCTGAGGAACAGTCAAAGGTGCTTTCTATAGCTGAATGAATTGGGTGAGTAGTACTTATTTATATGAGCAGGTAGTTGACTCAGGAAAAAAGCTTTCAACAAAAGCAGCTTGTAGGATTAAAACATCTTTCACAGTTGTTTTCTTCAGGAGCTCAATGAGGCTCTCTGCTTCTCGCCGCACTTATATCATGTAGATTTGCCCCTCTGGGCACAATGATTCTGCTAATTAGGGCTCATCTAATTATTACTTCTGAATCACTCAATTTCTGTGATGAGCACACCTTGTAAACATTATGTAGATATGTACACTGTGCTCTGCACACATCTGAGCACTTGCAGGCAACTCTGCACACAAGCAGAAAGTCAGTTATGCTAGGGTGAAGAGAACTGTCATTCCATTATTAACCATTTGAGGATGGAATCACTGTATTGTATGAATTCTCAGCAGCATGCATAGGTATGGAGGACTGCAGTGTTTCACACCTTAAAGTGCCATATGATCCATAATAATACAGCACCTGTATTTTCTCATTTTGCTATCCATCTCACAAATGAGGTGCCCATCCACAGAAGCAAACTAGATTACCTAAGAGAGCACTGGGGTGAGTATAAATGCTGTTATAAAAAGTATCTTTGTTTTCATAGTAGTAGTTGTAAACATTAAAAATAATTAAATTATGTAGAATATTTTTACAGAAGTACCACATCTGTCAGTACTGGCATAACTCATGGGTCATAGTATGACACTGCAGTGTTAGAATTGCATTTCTGCATGCCTCCTCCTGTATAGGTGTATAAGTGCATCATTGTGTTAAGTCTCTGTGTTATAAAATTGATAGGATGGCTGTAGGTTCAATACCCTGACCCCCCCTCCCCACCTTAACAAAGTGTTTTGTTGTCATGGGAAACTGTACATTTCATCCCACAAATATCAATGCACCATTACACACCTGTATACATAAAATCCATAAGTAGTGATTTTGCTGGACATTTCACAATATACAATAGAAGTATCTGTCCCTTGTCTGTCACCTGTGAGGGATATATTTGTTATTTTGTGATCAGCATGTTTATTTTGTATATATGCAGTTTTATTACAGTCTGAACCCAAATTGAATCACTGGCCAACAAGCACTAATGTGGTGTCTTCCAATTAGGCAAGACAAACCAAAAATAAAAGGATCAAATTTCTTTGCATCTCTCAGAGATTAGGAAAAAGGTAGATACATTGCATTATATAAGCATATTGCACAGCGGAATGACAGACATGCGTTCAAATTTAGAGTGCTTCAACAATTATTTATAAATAGTAGAAGAGGTTATATTATAAATAAAGCAGAATGTGCAGAATATAAATGGATATATTACTTCAGAGCAGACACACTGCCAGGTATTAATATAATAGTATTGAACCAGTTATGAAGCTGAAACAGAATTTTATTTGACTATATATAACTGGGATGTGTAATCAAATATGTTTTATAGGTATTTTACAAATTGTATACTTTTAATATGGTCACCATGTTCATTTATATTATTTACATTGTTATTTATACAGGTTTTAAAGTTAAATATTGGTGCTATTTATCTGATAATTAGATTACCCTGTTTTAAATTGATTTATTTAAATTGAATAATTGATATTGTAAAAGAAGCTTTGAATTTTACTTTTTAACTTGAATTGATGAGTCTGTTGGGCTCAAAAGCTTTGCCTGTGTTGTAATAAACTGCTTTGATATTTGAGATATTTGGATCGTTGGTTCTTTTTCACTGTATTTAGTCATTTTACCAGCTTGATCCATTCAATTGCCTCGTACTGGTGTTTTTGTGTTTGGTATATTTGTATCTTGAATCAAAACTGCATCCAGCAAACAGCTTAGAAAGTGAGAACACCTGGAAGACTTTAATAAGTCTAAAGGCAAATGGTTATACAAACATTTTCACTCAAGTTAATCAAAACAGCTTTGTAATTAGCTACTTTATTTATGCATCTATTCCAGAAAAAACACAGTTTAGCTGGAAAAAGCATCAAAAACAAATTAATCATGAACTAGCAAAAAGAAAGAAAATAGTCTTGTTAATTTATATTCTGTAGGAATATCTGTAGAGAAGTTTGACAGTTTTGTTACGTAAAGTCTGGTTTATTCTTGGCAGTTTGAAATATTTTGACTGTATCTTGGAAGTTTAATGATTTGATGTACATTAATCTAAGAGAATCAGCAACAGACTTTGAGCAAAGTGCTATATTTTCCTTTTCTGTCATTAGCCATCATGAAGAATTAGTTTGCTTTGGTTCCACTGAAAGTTAGAAGAAACTATACTGAACCAGATATTCTAAGTTGCTTAAATATTTTTCAGGCAAGCCTGAGGAGAATAGTGTGATGTCTATTTCCTCCTTCTAATTTAGTCATTTTTTGTGTGTCTTTCATATCACAATTTGTTTGGAATGTGAGTTAATTTTGGATGTAGCACTAGAAATATTGTCCTTTTAAGTTAACACCCTTGACTCAGATTTCACATTCCTAGATACTACTTTGGTCAGATTAGTATTAATACTCCTGAGTTGTGCAGATATTTTATCAGCTGCCAGTAATGACTCTAATGCTTCTTTCGTTTGAGTAACAGATTACTCTTAAGTATTAGAAACTGAAACAGGTAACTTTCTCGCTTCCTTTTCTGGTTTATTTTCTTTTTCTGGTGTTAGAATTAAACATTTTTTTCTTTGTAACTTGAGATTCAATATCTTCTACAGTTTTGCTAGCCATGCTGATGAAAAGACAGACTATATGTTTGCTAAAACTTTTAGAACACTGAAAGAAGTAAAACAGCTGTAAAATCTCCAGGAAGGAAGAAAGCAGAAATGTAACAGCAATTTGTGGCAAGGCATTGTCCTGTGTGTTTCAGTCAAAAAAGTCATGGAAACATTAAGAAAATGTCAAAAAATTAAGAGGAAACTATGAACTAATAAAAGCACGCCCTCACAACTCTGCTGCCATCTTGGAATCCTGCAATTTCTTATTTTTGTTGGACTAGGATAATGGACATGATTTATGACATTATGCCTCATGGAGTAGAGGTGGTACAGAGTAGAATGGCAAACCAACACTATTTGTAACTCATAGGCTGCAAAACAATGGAGTAAGTCCTTGTATATAGTCTTACTGCATGTGTAGACACAGTGTTCTGTGCATGGAACAACAAAAAAAAAACCACTGCAACAACTATAACAAGTCTAATCCCAGTTACATAAATTATGAGACCAGAACCATGTACCAGCAATAGGTGTAGTGCATTAGACTGGGACCATTCCTGCTGAGTGGTTCAGTATACAGAGGTTCAGTGTATAAGTTAAAGAAAAGTGTTCCTTTGCATGGCAGGCAAACCTTACTGGCATTGGAGTTCCTTGTGGTAAAAGTAACCCTGCTAGCATACTACACATGTTCGCACCCCTACAGAGTGATGCTGACAAGCTTCCAGCAACAGAAGTTCCCACAATAATAGGTCCACTCAGTAATGTAATATGCTAATATCTCTGTCGTGCCTAATAAATGCAGTTGCTATTCTTCACTGTGTGGCATGATAGCACAGCAGAGTGCAGCAGGAAACAACTGTCAATCATGTTTTTCTTTGTTCCCTGCTGCATTGTGCTGTTCTGCCACATCACATAAAGATTCAGTCTGTAGCACAAGCACATTGTACACAGTGGTGTACTATACATATCAGTGTGTAATTCAAAGATGTGTCATTCTTTTGCCCACCACCTTGTCATTACCAGCATCTATGTCTATAAATTGCACTGATACATGGTGTACTAAACATAGTGTTCCAGCTGCATGAATAGCCTTCATCAACATATATCTGTGAAGAAGTAGTCAGTATGTTTTCTATTAGCATATTTTAATTTAAGCCAACAATATCATTTTTTTTAATTCAACATTTCTTGACCAGGAATGCCTGACTAGGACAGAGCCTATTTTCAGCAGAGGCCTGGGAGAATCATTCCACATGCATATCTTTGGAATGTGGGAGAAAACAGGAGCACCCGGAGGAAACCTATGCAAATGGTGGGAGGACATGTAGACGCTGCACTGAACGCACCCCAGCTGAGAATCGAACTGCAGATCCACTTGCTGTGAGGTGACAACGTTAACCACTGCACCACAAAAGGTTTTGTCACCATTACAGGCCTTTATTATCTTCTAAAAAGAAAGAGTGACTGAGACAGCAAACCCTAGACCTCCACAGGCAGCTCAAGAATTACTCTGAGAGAACTAAGACACTTTTCAAAGATTCACAGCTTTTTCATAATTTGCAAAAGAGAGACAAGGGTATAAGATAGCCAAGCAGTATATTTGCTTTTGATTTAAAACATACATTGTTTACATACAGCAAAAGTATAGTAAGCCTTTGTTAAGGTTGCTAAAGGCTTACTTCACAGGAGATGTGTTTACTTCAGTGGTCTTCCTTAAAAACATATTCTTGGGAGCCATTTGTGCAGCTCAGCATAGGCATTGGTGTGTACAGTAACAAAACATTACAACTCAGACATGATTTGCAAGGGAAGAGCTTCTTTGGCCAAACTCATTTACAAGCATCTTGGTTTAACAAAGGCAATCCTCTGTTTACCTTCTTATGTTGCATTTTTCTTTTATAGATTTAATTTGTAATTTTCCAAGGTTTTGTCACATTATTACATTATATTTTGACAGCAGGAGGCAATGAGTCAATCTAGTTTGCCCTGTAAGTGAAGTCAACGTTCCCCTCTCTTCCTTTATAGGTACATAGGTTGATAAGCTGCCACTAGGTGATAGATCAGTTGGCTAGCCACTGAATTCCAGCTGGTACACCCAACTACTTGCTTCCCATTTCCATAGGAAATAGCAGGTAAGGCGTATGGAAAATTTGCAGTTCTCTATACATTCATCTAAGTTAGATTTGAGGATAATGAGGGAAGTGCTTTGCTTGAGTTAAAAAAATGGAGTTTGTTCCAGAGGTGGAAAATTCTTTGGAAGAGATATGTGTCGTGCCAATAAGTCTTGATCATGTTGCAATATAGACTTAAGTCCCTTGATCTTGAATTTGTGTCACTATGGGTCTTGCAGATTTGCAATAAATCAAACAGAATTTAGTCATTTACTGTTTCAGTGGCAGGCATAGATCACCACATCAGCAGGAGGCAGAGAAAAGAGACAGGGCTTTTAGATGTTCTGATTAACTAAGGAAGCTCATGCCTGAGACCTTTTTTGAGAGGAACCACTGTGGTTTCTTGTTGGTTTAGCTTGTTGGAAAGGTGTATGCGAAACAGTGCATTGTATTCCAGCATGTACCCAATGAAGGGCAAGTAGAGAGAAATGGTGGTGTTTTTGGATCAAGAGAAGCTCTTAGTAAATAGTTGTACAACATAGAAGGTTTCTTAATGACATTGAATACATAGGTTCATAGGTTCATAGTTGTGTACTAGGCTAATGGCCCTGGAGCCTTTACAAGCCTAGCACATAGGATTACCCTGGCATCGTGCTACCCAACCTTAGTTCCCAGTGCCTCTGTCAAGTAGAGCCACTGGAGTGATCCCTGGGGTGAATTTTCTATTTCCCATCCACTCCTCAATATTTCTCTTGAAGAGGGCCAGTGAGGTGCTCTGTTTGACATGTATGGGAAGTCTATTCCATAGCATGGACAGTCTCTGGGTTATGAACCTGTCCCTCCAGCACATTCTGTTGATTGTAGTAATGAGGTTGAGGTCTCCGGAGTGTGTGGTATGGGAGGATTTGGGATTTCTTTAGATGTAGCACTTCTAACAGAGCTGAGTCAGACATGGCTTTGTAAGTCAAGCAGAGATCACCTTTAAGTAGGTGATATGAGACAGAGAATAGTTAGAGTTTATTGAGTCTGTCCATATAGGACATGTGTTTAAGACCTAGAATCCTCTTTGTCAGGTATTTTTGCGGCCTCTCCAGTTGTTGCAGGTGTCTAGTGAGATACATGCCAAATGGGGCATTATACTCTATGATTGGCCTAATGAGGGAAAAGTAGAGGGAGACAATGACCTCTTTCTTCCTGGATGCAAAATCTTTAGTAATGAGATGTGCCACATAAAAGGACTTTCTGACCACAGTGGCAAATGTGGTGGTCCAGGAGCGGTTGCTGTCAACCTGTGTTCCCAGATCTCTTATAATGCTTTCTGTGTTCAGTGGACTACCATCAATGTGGTAATTCATGGAATTGGGTTTTTCCCAAAGGGGATGATGACACATTTTTTGGCATTGAGCTTAAGGCCATGGTTCTGACACCAGTTGTTGGTCTCAGCGAGGCCTTTCTGTAGGATGTCAACATCACTTGGGGAGTTAATAATAGCTCCCAACTTGCTATCGTCTGTGAACTTTCAGAGCCAGAGTCCCTTCATGTTGGCCTGGACTTCAGAGAAGCAGATACCAAACAGGAGAGGGCCCAGGACTGAACCCTGTGGGCCTCCACTCATGACTGGTCGGCAGTCTGAATTGGAGTCAGCTACTTTCACACTGTGGGTTCTGTGAGCCAGTTTGCAACCCACCTAGTGATACAGGGGTTGATGCCTAGCTTACTGAGTTTTACTATGATTCCTGAGTGAGGAATGGTATCAAAGGCCTTGGCCAGATCAAGGTAAGCTGTGTGAACCACCTTGCCTTCATCCACAGCTCTGGTGACTGACTCATAGAAGTTGACCAAGTTGAGCAGGCATGATCTACCCTTCACAAAACCAAACTGTGTGGGATCCAGAGTTTGGAGATTCCCTATATCCTTGTTTATTAGGTCCATGATGATGTGTTCCATAGCTTTGCATATCTGACTCCTTAGGCTTATAAGGCGATAGTTCCCAGGGTCTGTAGTTGCTCCTCCTTTGTGGAGAGGGATGATTCTAGCAGTGCACCATTTGGTAGGGACAAAGCCTGAGGTGAGGCTGTGATTGAACAGGGCACACAGGTGAGGTGCCAGTTTACTTTGTAGTTCATGTAGAACACAGCCAGGGATATTGTCAGATCCCATAGAAGCTGTATTTTTGGCCTTGGACAGTGCTGTTTTAACCTGCGCAGCAGTAATACTGGGTTCCTGGCAATCTACTGTTAATGTGATAGGTCCTTTGGGAGTGAAGAGAGTGGTAAAATTGGCAGTGAATCTGTCGGCCAGTATAGGTATAGGAGGTACCATTGTGCAGTAGCTCAGAACAAATCTGGGTATTGCCATGGAAATTCTTTACATAACTGTAGAAGGCCTTGTGGTTGTCTTTACTATCTGCCGCAATTCTGTTTCCATAGCTAACTTTAGAGGATTTGATGAGGGATCTCAACTTTTTGTTGAGACTGATAAGGGAGTTTTATCAGTCTTGGGACCTCATCTTATTCAGCATCAGTTTCCTTCTTCTCTTGTAGAGTTTGTTTATGGCAGGGGACCACCAGATTGGCTTCCTATTTTTGGAGGAGAGCATCTTGGTTCTATTAGGTATGGCGAGATCCATGCATTTGTGTACTCTTTCGTACAGTGCATTGGTGTATGATTTGGTGGTCATGCAAATATTGTCCATTTGCATGAGTGCCATGAAGTTAGCCACCTCTGTTTATAGGAGCCCAAAGTTAGCTTTGGAGAAGTGTTTCATGGTGGTTACCTTTGCAGTGGGGGGGGGGGATGTGAATTTCCAAGGTGATTAGTTTGTGGTCGGATCTAACCAGGGAGGAGCTGACTATTGCTGTAGAGCAACGGTCACCCATGTTAGTAATGGCCAGGTCACGGATGTTGCTACCTCTAGTGGGGGTAAGAACGAGCTGATCCAGGGCATTGGAATTAATGAATTCCAGGAAACATTGGGCAAGTGTATTGGTACATGAGTAATTATCCTAGTTAATGGAGAGGTAGTTGAAGTCACCCAGTATGAGAGAGTTAGGTTGGACCCTAATATTCTACAGGGTACTTAGGAACGTAGAGTATGAGGCTTGGGACATGGCTTGGGACCTATAGCAGGCTACGACCTGAATCGCTGTCTTACTCAATGTTAGCTACACCTGAAGAATCTCTGATGCATTATGTTGGGCTACCAGTCTGGAGGTGTGCACATCCTTTATGAATATAGAAACACCACCGCCTTTGGAGCTGCAGTCCAAGTTCTGGGGCTGAAAGGTGTGGAATGAGTTATAACCTGGTAGTGCAGGGGTACTTTCTGCTGCCTTTAGCCACGTCTCTGTTACAGCACAAATGTCGATGTTCTCCATTTTAAGGAGTGCTTCAAGCGAATGCATTTTGAAATTTAGACTTCTAGTGTTGAGCAGCATGATCCTCAGATTGCATTTGTTTGTAGCTGTTACAGTGGTAATTTGGTCTTTTGAACACCCCCTAAGAAAAGCACTATAGGGGTGGCAAGAGCCTTGGCCAGTATCCAGAAGCCCAGGGATGACAGATGCAGACCATCTCTGACAAAACATCGAGGTCTGTCAATCATGTCATCCCAGGCAGACAGATAATGGATCCCCTTAGAATGACACCAGAAACTTAACCAATTGTTGAAATCAATCATTTTCTGCTTGTACTATTTTATCATTCTTGGTGATGGTAGGATGCTGCTCAGGGCTAAGGTCATACCCACCTGTGCTGCATAATCCGAGAGCTCCTCTATGTATCTTTTCATGTAGTCCAGACAGGTACGTCTCAGGTCATTCACACCCACATGTACAATGCCAGAGTTATATTTGTAACTGTTGTTGAGGGACCTGAGAGCATGGATTATGTGGCAGATCCTGGCACTTGACAGGCAGATGACTGTTACTTTCTCCTTATTCAGCCTAGTGAGTGGGACATCAGTGTGCCTCACTATCGAGTCACCTATGACTAACGTGTTGGGCATGCTGTTTTGCCTTAGGGGCTTTGGTTGAGTGGCACACTGTTTAGGAGAGTTATGTGTCTCGTGATTAGTGTTGTGTTGTGGTGGTCGATTGCATTTCTGTCTTGGAGCTATCTGCTGTTTGGATAGATTTTTATTGAGAGCCTCCATGAAGGTGGGTGTGTGGTTTGTGTTTTTATGTGATGGCAGTGCTGGTGTGTGTTCTGGAAGGCTATGTGTTCCATGTGGTGTGGTACAAGTGTTGACCTTCTCCTCTTGACCACCTATTCTTGGCTACTCTTGGCTGGAGAGTGAGTGGCTTCCAGTTTGGATATATAAGTGCATCTCTCGCAAGTCTGAGTGTTCAAGGGAGAGTTTATTATATGGGAAAGCACCTAGGTCTCTAATGACAGTGTCTATTTTAAGGGCAGGTATCTCCCTCAAGCCAACAATCACACAGTTAAGTGACATATCTCACCTGACCCAGAAGTACCACTACATCAGCTCATAGGACAAGCCTGCTTTATGCTACCAAAAATTAACTAAAACAAAAGCTCCTTGACATGATCTCCATAAGCTACAAGCCTGACTAACATCATATGCATCCCTTAATACACAAACTTGGGATATACTCTGCAAACTGCTGACTCATATCATTCATTTTTTACTCATTTCTAAACTTTACACCCAAATACTTCAAGCATGGTTGGATTCGCACCTTCCCTAAAAATTGCTTTATCTAAGACAGAAAGCAATTTCAGGCCTATTGCAAAAATCGACCCATCAGCTAATCAGATTTCAGAATATATCAAGGGATATGATATCATTACACAGCATCAGCATGGTTTCAGACCTAAATATAGTGCAATTACAGCACCATACTTGTTGAAAAATTATGTTTACAACAATATGGATATAGGCCTACAAACAATTTTAATAAACCTTTGAAACTGTAGATCATGACATGCTCTGCAAAAACACCAGCACTGTGGCTTCTCTACTGAGAGCTGAACTGTCTTACTGGTAGATGTCTTACAGTTTCTGCAAATGACCTAGGAGCTCAAACTGGAACTCTAATGACAGCTGTTTTTAAATGTTCTGTACTTGGACCGCTGCTGTTTTCTTTGTTTATTAATGATCTCCCATTGATCTTAACAAATGTCTATTGCTTACTGTATGCAGATTGCATTGTTTTAGTAAGATATGGCAATAGTGCTAAATAAATTAAGAAGTCACTAAAATATGATTTTTCACTATTATGGAATTTGCTACAAATTAACAGATTAACCCTTAAAGGCAAAAATCCACAGTCATGTTGTTTGGGATCCAACAGTAATTACTTAAAATGTCACCCCTTTTTCTCAATGGCTCCCCTTCAGAAATATCTATGCATAGCTCTTAATCCAGGCCTAAACTTCCTCCTCCATACTAAGAAACTTACTGTACTGAAAATAGCTTACAAAACCTCTCATCTTTACTGTACTGAAGCCAGATATGCCTTACACCCTTCCCAGATTGTTGTATATTACAGAGAACACAATATTAAGATATTCATCTCGGTTCAAATAGTTTATACCACCGTAATACTTTAAACAAGCTTGATGTCTTCTAATACAAGTCAGATCCTCATCCTTACAAAATAAACACAGCTTTAAACTGGTTTATGACAACTACAACTACTGTCCACCATTCAAAAATAAACTCCAGTTCAGAGGCAGTCTCTACTCACTGCATAGCACCGCTAGTATTATGCAGCGCAGGCCACCCTTTAAGCTTGCTTCCAGTGTAAAGTCCAGCACAGCAAGCAGGCAACAGGGAACCAAGGTGAAGAGCTTTTAGCATTCAAAAGGAACTAGTCTAAAAACACATAAGTACTTTCACACCAACAGACAATTTTAACAAACATTTATGAAACTGTTTAGATATAGATATAGTTATATAGAAATAGATATAGATATATATCCACAACACAAAAAGAATGAAAAAGTACACATTTTTATAATTATTTACTCAAGGTATAATGAAAAGCAAATCAGGGCTTCACCCTATTAATTTCATCAGTGCTGAAACATTGCAACTAACCTTGTGGGTTAAATAGCACCAGGGATGCTCACGTGACATACGTAATGGCAATTAATTTGCTTAGTACTGCATTCATCTTTTCAGTATTAGTAGTTTATAGCAATAATCATAGCATAAGAAAAAATTCATATTGTATAGACAGTTACCTAACTGTACTAAATCATAAAATGTACTGTATTTGACCAGATGATCTCAAATAAACCATATTATATGATTCACTGTACAAAATGTGATATATACAGCAAAATACGTATAGCAATACAGAATGTAAAATGTGAATATTCTTGATATGTAATTAATAAGATTCCTGCTAAAAACTGGAACACCATCTAGTGCATAATCAAAAATGTTGCTGTATTAATGTAAAATGATACACTATATTAAAAGGGATAAGAAATGACCATGTCCAAGGTAAAATGCTTCACTTAAACCATGTTTAAATAAAATGCTCATATTAATGATTAATAAATGTTCCTTATGGTCCAACAACCTATTTCATTCAGATCTATTAAAATGTGCAGTATTATATTTATCAACTTCCATAAATAGAAACAGGGCTGCAGATAGCATCAAAGAATGCTTGTACAATGTAGTCCTTTCTCACCCTGTATCTGATATCACTCAAATGTAATGACATTCACTCTTTACATGGTCCCAGTGTCTGTCCCAAATCGAATGAGGTGCATGAGCAAATGGCCATATATGTATTAACCATTCCAGTCCTCAAGTAATCACTTCCCAGATTTCAAATGCTTTACTGGCATTAACTGACGTAAAGAATTTTGATTTATAGATATGTTTACAAAAAGAACAGTTCAGATTCAGGAAACAACCCCTGGATTTTCCATCGATGGTTCGTCATTGGGTTTTCTTATAAATGATCTTTTATAATGTGAAAGAAAGTTTCCCAAATGTTTGCCTTTCCTAAATTCAAACTGACAAACATCTGGTAATACATTATCTAAAAATCTATTTGTTTTTCAACAGGTGAATTGTGTGTTTAATTTTAAACATGTCCATATAATATAATATAGCAAATCTTAGGTCAGTGGAACCAGAGGACGAATGTCACTAAGTCTTATACAATGATTCTTTTCACCAGCCATATGATTTGTACATTCCAATGCCTTTTGTATGTTCAGATTAGCATACCCCATATGTAGTAGTCTCTGTTTCAAGTTATCAGATACTGCATGAAAAATCATCCAGATTCTACAAACCCATTTAACATGGATAAACTGTGAATAGAGAATATTGTTATAGCATCTCTTGAATGACAACTGCTGCCAGGAGGCAATCTTTTGTAAATGATTTTTAGTAGACTGAAGTTTGCTCTGAACCATAATTCAGCTTGATAGTAATGTCATTCTTAACATTGATTGTAAAAGGATTGCAAATACCTATAAACATAACACCAAAATCGTTGCTGGCTAAATATTTAACAAACTGACATTTTGCTGTTGTGTTCCTCCATGTAAGTCAGCAAGTGTCCAAATAATGCCTCCACATTTCCATCTGATAAAGATTGATCTTTAGATCTGTCATACAGAAAACACCTCTCAAGCTATCAAATGAAGATGTTAGCATAAGTAAGGGCAAAGGCCACCCCCATAGCAGTTCCACATTTTTAGTGGGCAAAAATTCCCCTAATAACAAAATACATTCATGCATACCACACACTCTAATCGTTTCAGCAGGAATTTATTAAGCTCCTCATCATATAGTCACTAACAAGGCTAAAAAATATTTTACTACCATTATTTCTGCACTATGTTGAATATGGGTGTACTAACTTTGAACATCCAAAAAGACAGTCTTTATAGTGAGAGCTATCACATAAGCAAATGATAAAAACAACCACGGTGAAGTGATTCACAAATGTAAAAAATTAGCTCAGTGATCCATGATCTTCCATTCTGAATGCCCTCATTTCCCAGGTAAAGGAACACCTCTTGTGTTATGCTAAGAGTAATGTCAGCATTAGCAGAGCAGCAGGTCTTAGTGGCCTTTGGAGTCATTTTCCACAGTGGTGCATGCTACTGCCGTCCATGTCACAAACACATTCACCAGTGAACAATATACTATCATGTCTATAAATAGGACTTTATGGATTACAACTTCATGGACAGAGATACCTCATGGGAATTAGTAAATGAGTGCTGTCTCACATGGAATCAAGGAAGATGCATGGAATTCTTATCCCAGTGGACACAAAGGTTTTTGTAGCATTAACTGTCTTTGCTACAGGTACATTTCAGTATCTGAAGAGAACATGTTATGAATTTCAGACATGTCAGCCAAGTGAATCTGACACCATGTCCTTAATATGATGCTATAACACATAGAGGAACATATTTGGTGTCCATTGACAGGAGAGGAGACAGCCAGTACTATTTATGGATTCTATGGCATAATCCATTTTACTGAGGTCCTGGAAGCCATTGACTGCACCCACATTGCCATCAAGAACCACTTACTCCACATGGTATCCAGTATATTATTGGAAGGGCTCCAGTTCCATCAACTCCCATGTGGTTTTCAATGCACTGGGTATTACATATGATGTATCTTTGAATCATGGTGCCCATGATTTCCACATCTGGTACTCATTAATACAAAGAGTGAGAAGGTCACACTGAAAAACCAAGCTAGAACTTCCAATGAGTGACCTCCCAAACCTCCTCTGACAGAGGCACATGGGATATATGCAAATGACCCTTATGAACATCAGGTGTTTCAGCTATATGGCGATTCTGATTGCTCATGACTTTTACATTTTAAGTCGTTTTAATGGACAATTTCAAGCCAACAACCCTGTGTTTCTTATGCTTAGTCAAACACTCTAATTGTGCTATGCTGATGAGGTCATAACAAGGCTGAAATATGCATATCCATAGCTAGTGGGGTTTGGCTTTATTGCCCTCAAATTGTCCAATAAAACGACTTCAACCATAAAAGTGATGGGCAATCAGAATCACCATATAGCTGAAACACCTGATGTTCATTAGGGTCATTTGCATATATCCCATGTGCCTCTGTCACAGGACATCTGGTACTCATGAAAACTAAAGCAGCATTTCATGCTGGCTGACTTTCTACATGGTTATCTAGTTGATAGGTACTTACATTTTCAGCCACTAAGTCTTGCATATGCTTTTCCCATGGAATATCATTGATTGTCTGGTCAGATATACGAAGGCTTGCTTCCACTGTTTGGCTACATCTGGAGGCATAATCCAACAAATCACTGGGACCACCACGATGGATAAAACAGAGATCTGCACTAACATAGTCATGGTTTGCATCATGCTATAAAATATAGTGGCATGAAAATAGTTACAGTATGGCAACACCATAGTACAGATGGACAGACTGTGACAGCAACAGAGGAGGAGATGAGGAGTCATTGGGGGAACTAACTGCAGCAACACTTTCTAAAAGGCAGAGATGAGTACAAAGCACTGTGACAATGTCAAGGTGGTCATGTCTGATCTACAGCTATGGTCCATGAGCTGGACAACACAGAATAAAACTGATATATGTATTAAACTACCCAGGCTAATGTTTACAGTGCATTGCCTATCTATGTTGTACATCAGGCATTACCATACCCACACAGGGCTGACAGGCATGTAGGGCATAGTCATCCTTATTTACACAGGCAGGATGGGGTACAATGGCAGAGGACAGCAATGATACAATAGGTATAAGAGTAATAGAAGATGGATGTGGTAGCTCATGGGTAGGAGGTTGGGGAGTTGAGGATCACATTCTCCAGTGTCAGGATGGAGTTGCCATGCTGTGAATGTTGGTTGAATGTACTTTATGGTCCTGCAGTATCAGGACTGGAGGTGTCCTGTCCAATGGATGGTATTGCATTCTGAAATTATGTATAGAAACACAGAATGGCCTGTCATATAGGGAAGCAGTAGATTCAGTGTCCATGGCCCCACAAAATGCCAAGGCTAAGTGTTGTACTCAGTAGGCTAACATAAGATAAGAGTGGCATGAAACTACAGGAGATAGAGCAGCTGGCCTGGTGGGATGTCCTGGCAGTGGAGCCACAACAATGTCAGCAATGTCCATGGGAGTTTCCACACCTAGTAGTGAAGGCAACCATGACCAGAGGTGACAGTGAGAGTGATACAGTCTCTGAAACAATGTATACTATGTGTATATGCCTAGTATGTGACTGTGTGCCAAGCATGTGACCCCTTGGATGGCCATGATGTGCATTTGCCAGTATCTTCACGGATACATCAGTGTCCACTTGACAATCACTGATGCACCCTCATGGATGTATCAGTGATTGCCAAGTGGGCCACCAGAGAACTCAGCGGGTCTGTCTGCTCCAGGTCCCTATATGGTATGTCATTTTTCAGCATTGTAGGATGTCCTACAGATCCTTTAGTGATTGCACTTCCTCATTCAAGCAAGACAGCACATTCAGCATCTCTGAAATGACATGTATAGTGGTTGTCTGTACAAGGATCACTGATATGCACTGTGACAAAGGGAGATACTGCAGCACAGCTATCTGGAATTTTGTAAATAATTATATGTCAGTTGTGAACATCAACATGATTTATATAAGATGCTTGTGTTACAAATGTATTAGAACTGTATGTCCTGTATACATAAAACTGCTGGTACAGATGTGTGTGTTGAAAATGTTTTTGCAAAGTGCTTGAACTGTATCCACAGTGTACCCTACTGGAAGAGAACAGAAAATGTACATGCACCATTGTAACTGTTTAAATGTATATATTTTAACAGTGGGAAATGGAACACAGGAGGTTAACTTCAGTCCAGCCAACTTCAGAAAATAACTGAAATTAAAGTACTTTATAGGCTAGGTTGGAGACACAGAGTCTGTGCTGAGAAGCTTTCTGTATTGTCTTTATTACCGGTCTTGAAATGTGGAGGAATGTAATTATTTTATGACTTCCAGCATCTGCCAAAGATCTGAGGTCCATGTATTTTCACAGGTAGATGCTAAATTCTGCTAGATTCCGGCAGTGAGGGTTTCACCAGGAATAGAGTTAGTTGACAAGAAATGATGTTGTTCGGCAAGCTATCCCAGCAGTAATATCTGAGATGTTAATTTGAGGAGTCCCTTAGTGAGACAGTGCATTCTGTATTCTTGGACCTGACAAGAACCATTCACCACATCTGCCTTGCTCTGTAAGTAAGTTTCTAGGGTATAGTAACTCTCTTAGATACAGTCAGGAATATAGTGAAGCTTAGTTTAGATATTTCCTTTATTTATTTGACACTGTCCTGCAATGTTGTTTTAAATATTTTCTGTGGTTTTGAACAATGATGTCACCGTGAATATATATTTAGTTTTGTCTTGTTCTTTTATTATTTATTATTAAATATATTTAAACCTTTTATTGTGGCTGATCTTTGTAGAGATATTTAAGTTTTGAGAGTACTTGTATATTTATTTGGTGACACTGTGTGGGCCATTCCTAATAGCCTTTCTCTCAGTCAAACTAACATTTGTGTTAATATTAATATTACATAGTAAGATTGGACACCCTTTGTTAAGGACCTTAAAGTACCTGATGAGGAGTTGGCTTGTGGCAGTGATAACTACCTTATAGTCTGGAGAAAGGGGGCAGAGCTAGTGAACCTGTGCCAGCCTTTCCCAGGTGTGTGGGGGTAAATCAAACCTCAAAGAGTGTGTGTGTCAACTACTTGGGCAGGGTCATGGAGCATTGGTTGGACAGAGAGGGTGCTGGATGTGTTGGCTTGACCATTCAGCTGAGATCTCAACTTAATAGCTGTTAGGGCTGCCACCTTTTCAAATGGCCAAAGTGGGACATTTTCGGGACACACATCAGATTTTACAGGCCAACACATACCCACGGTCAGTACAAAGGATAGAACTTTACTTTTTGCCTAAATAAAAGCTTATTCTTGTAGAAGTTTAGTTGCTTATTCTGTTTCTTGTAACATTTAGGTATTTTAGATACAGAAATAACTATTTTATGCAACTATTACATAAAATATGGGACATAATTATGTCCTACAATCTCAGGACATTTGCCATTTTTAATATTTTTTGTCAGGCCCCAAGAGGGACTGTCCTCATCAAAGTGGGACAGGTGGTAACCCTAATAGCTGTTCCAGTGGGGAGTCTTACTGGGGATCTGGCGAAAGAGGGAGAAAACAGCCCTGGACTGACTGTGGTCTCTGTGTGCTCTTAAGGGAAATTGCACTTGATGTAGAGAGCTGCATCTGAGAATACTGTGTATGTACTTGTCATCCTCCCAGTGTATGTCCCCCACTGGTGCCAGTGGTGTGGACTGAGGCTCCTTGATTACTGGTCCAGTGGTGGGTCATCACGTGCACATCTGCTAATTGATGCCTAGGGTGATGCCCTGGTCAGGAAATGTCCTGGGTCAGGGTGGTAAAAGCCACCCACATGCTTCTCCCCTATTGTGGGTGAACATACCTTAGAGGCAGTGCAACTCATTCATGCCATCTGTGATACTGACTGCTGTGCAGCTTGGATGGATCTAATGGACAGGATACCAAGCAATAAACACAGAGAATGCCAGAAATTCATCCTGTCCCTCCTCTATCATCTGATCTGTGAATGATGTGTATATGTCCTTCAAAGTTAGCATTGCTAACAGTGATGCTGCATCATTAGGCTGTGCCTTATGCATGCTGCCATCATCTTTAACCAGTGGTGTCCCATTGACATTAGCCATATATTTACCTGCATAAAGATAATATACTAGCAGCATGTGAAACAAATGTGCCATTCCCACCAACATTTGTCAATATACAGCTACATGATGATCATTAACATATCCTATGAGTATAGTCATACCTTATGTTGCAGGTTGTTGAAGATGCAGCCCTGGTGTAGCTGCAAAATAGTGACACATATGTGTTCAACTGAATAACTCAGTGACACTAGTGGTTTACTGTACAAAAGCAATAGAATGTGGCATTGCTAAGCTGGTGCATCCCCTATAAACAGAAAGTAATCATCAGCCCGCCTTCCACATTCAACCCACTGCTAAGTATGAGGGTTCTCTTACCTGATACAAACAGGGTTACCAGGAACTTCTTCACCTGTATGAGATGTCTCTGTGATGGTGAGCCACATATTTTGATGAACTTGTCAAAATGCATGCCAAGGCCAACAGGATATTGTTATCAGTGACCGTGCAACACACTTGTACTACAGTCCTATTATTGGTTCCCACAGTAGCACCACACCTGGTTCAGGAAATCCTTGTCTGCTTTATCATTCTTAAGGATACATATGCTATTTGTGCATAAGTTCTGCAATACCATTTTTGTCTCTGGTGAAGCGAACGTTTCCAGATAGTGTTATTATCTCAGTCCCATAACAAGATATGTAGACCTATGGGTTATACATGTAAATCAGTGTGTGTGTGTGTGTGTGTGTGTGTGTGTGTGTGTGTGTGTGTGTGTGTGATGGTCCTTGGCAGACACCAGTGTCAAAGCACTATCAAACTCCCTTCATTTGGTGGGCTCAGATCTATACGGTAATATGCTGTCATAATTTGCACCCAGTACCATTGCTTGTTGTCTTGCAGCATTGTGCTGACAACACATGATGTGCTGTATGTACAGGAGATAGGTGTTTTGATCTGTGTGCATATGATACAGTGATATCCCTCACAGAAGCACAATAACCTCTCATGCCCTTGTACTCTGTTCACCATCAATGTGAGCTGCCAGCTCACTAACCTGTCATGTAATTTTGTTCTGTTCCCTGTCAGGATAAGTCCTCTACAACAAAGTAATAACCTGTAATGCCCTTGTACTCTGTTCCCCATCAGGATGGGCCCCAGTAGCAGGGCAGTAATCTGTCATGCCCTTGTGCTCCGTTACCTGTCAAGTTGAGCCTCTCTGCAGCAGGATAGTCAGATGTCATGCCCTTGTGCTCTGTTCTCTGTCAGGGTGAACCATTTCCCAGTGAGACAATCACCTGTGAAGCCCTCGTGTATGTTACACCACACAGTCCACATGTCAGTCACTGCTCAGCATCAGTGCATGCTGCTTACATGAACCCTTCTGCGCATCCCACAGTCTTGAGGTGCATTGCCAGTTGTCTTATCTAATGTCAGTACTCCAATTCCTAAGCTACTTGTCATAACAAGGTCTCCTACAATGTGGCAACTGAATGTTTATTGAACCTAGTAGCTCATTGATTAAGCCAGTGAGGTGTTTAGTGATCAACTTTGAGCTACTGATGCAACAAGATGTGCTATCGGGCGCAGTTATAGCTAGCTTACTCACCCCTGCCCCATGTCAGGCTGGAAGTCATATGTACACTACACCATGAAGCTCATAGCACCATAAGTCTATGTTAGTGATACTTCCCATTATGCAGTCTTTTTAGCCAGTGATGCATATCACATGATGTTGATATCATGCAGCTGTGCACATGGGGTATCATTTTCCTTCTTGTTCTGATCTGAAGAGTAAACATGGCCTTTTCAGGTGGTGGTTTCTGCAAGTGCAGCCAAGACAAAAAAGATGATCTTTCTCTTCTTGCTGCGCACAGATTATGGGGATCACCTGCTGGGGTGGTATGATGGCACCATGTATAACACTGATGGCTGACACCAGCTTGATAGGATGTGGGTCATGCCACTGTCAACACTCACTCTGGTGAGCAGTGTCTGCACAGTTACACTGACCTGTGGAGGTGCCTGTCCAACCTGCTCTAGCAGTGGGAGACAGAGGTTAGGGAGAGAGGGCTAGCCTTCTACACTAAGCACTACGTATAAGATTTTGCAATGTATTTTCTGAATATTGTTTTTTGCTAATATTGGTTTCTGCTGTCAGAAACACATTTTATTGACTGCTGCCTGGTTTATATTTTACAGTGCTAAAGAAAATAGCCCAACTCATGGTTGGGAGGTTAGGGGAGTGAATGATCACACAGCTGTGGTGCAGGATGTGGTCAGTGGCAGCCACCTGGGCCTTCATGAGCCAACAGGCCTGCTGCTGGGTCATTAGTAGTCCCCAGCCCTGCATATTTATAGGGGGATGAAGGTCACCCTCTGGAATGTGACCTGGATGGCTAGTTGGTGGCCTGTGTGTCCATCTCTCTGGAGGAGGGAATGACAATTCCTCCTACAAGAGTGGCTGGGAGAGATCATCCTGGTCACTGGGCAATAGGTGTAGTGGCTGGTCATAGCAAAGGTGGGTCCACAGCTGGACATCAGCATCAGGACAATGGAGCATATTACTGTGTAACTGATATAATGGCACAACTAGCAGGCCACATCCATCAGGCAACTGATTATGGGGCCTGCACATGATGTCAGCCATGGAGTTGACTGGTATTTTGGTGGGTTGTCCCACAAACTGGTTAGTAAGGTCCTCAATATCCTACCCTACTCTCCATCACACTGTTTCCCTTCTTTGTGCATCACTTTTAATACCATGTCTAAGGTCCAATCCTCCCTCATCAGTTGTCCACCCTCTGTCTGCCCCCCCCCCACTTTTGCACCCTTTCCTCCCCTGTTTGTCTCCGTCTGCATTTTATAGTTGTTTGTCTTCCTCTGTTATCTTCCCTATGGCCTCATTCTTTCCTGCATATATGCTTCTAACTACCATCATCATCTACCATTCTTCATAAATAATGGAAAATGAACACTTGTGTCGCAATACAAATTAGTCCTTCTCCCCCACCCATATTCTCATAATGTTACTGCATTAATTTCTCTGCTTTCTCTTTCCCCATTTCTGGCTGGCATCTCTTCCCTTTCCTCCCCTATTTATAAGATGAACTGAGTTGGCACTTGTCACCCCTTTGTGACCTATTCATCATGCCCATATTGCAGGTATGAGTTGTTTCATTATGTATGTGGACATGAACATAACATAGGTTCACCATCTTACTGTACATTTCACATCAGCCAGATGGCCCTTGCAATAGCATGATAGCACTCATCAACATGGCCACAATCATGTAGAGTAAAGCTCTTTCCAAAGCATGATGGTGCTATGCTAGCCATTACACATATTTAATCAGCTTCAAGTCATGTAGTGATAATACTGCTGCATTATTTAGCACAATACTGTGATGTTGCATATCTTTCTGAATATTCCCCCATCTTAAAGAGACAGTCCCAGAGATTTTTTGTTTTGATTCAGCCTTTGTTTACATTTCAGGTTTGCCTTTCTGAGCATGATCACCTTTGTCCGTGGGGGCTGGGGGAAGAGTGCCTGAAGGAAGTTTCAACAGTGTTGGCCAAATTCCATCTCAAATTGCAGTTGTACTGACAACAGCTCTCCTTGTGAGTCATTCATTAGTTTAATCTGTGCATTTTACACATTGAGAAAAGTAGCCTTTCAGGCATTTTATGAAATAAATGCTGCTGCTACTCTTCAAAGCACATCAGTACTGCAAGGCTTTTAAAACATTAGTAAACAGAGTTTTTTATTTCTTTCATTTCATATTTTACTTTGTGCTGATTGTGAATCCTGGCCATCTACAACAAAATTAAGACATGGCTTCTACCTATAGAAAGCATCTGAGTCAGGCAAACAGTAGTGGAAACCATATTTCTCTTTCTTTCATGTTTTAATATATTCTGATTTTTGAATACTAGCCTGGTGTAGTGCCTTTCTTTCTTTTTTTTTAAACTTTTTTATTTTGTTTTCATTATAACATATGCAAATGTACATATAACAAATGCAATAAAACAATAACAAACTATTTACAATATTTACATTCATCCATGATAAACAATAATTTTATCCATGAGAAGTTATCAGTATTTGTTCAAAAGGTTTCCCAATTTTTGCCATGCTATTTTGTATGAGTAATGTTATGAGTTCTATAACAAGTGGTTTGCAGTTCTTTTTTACAAACAACTTTTGCTAAATTAATAAAATCTTTAAACATCAAATCTTGTTTACTTTTCCAATTCAAAGTAATAACTTTTCTGGCAATTACAAGAATTGACCAGAGTAACTGAACCTGAGATTTAGGTATTACATTAGGTATAGGAACAGTGAATAGGATTAGTGAGTTAGAAATATGACAGTTATCAGACCATAAAGCATTTACAAAATATCTGAAGTCTTTCCAATATTGAACATTTCTACATTCAATGAACATGTGAACCCAGTTGGCCTCTAGTAATTCATCACATTTCCAACATTTACTTTCACTGTTTTTGAGTATAAGATTTATTTTATGTGGAGTATAGAAACTCCTATTCATAAATTTTCATGTATACAATCTCCAATATAATGAAGAAGAGGTACCATACATAGAATTCAATAACAATTTTTTGGATTCATCAGATATTTGTTCTCCATTAATCTTTACATAGTAATTCCAAAAATCTGAGTCAAACTTTAGAGTGTCTTCTCTTAGTATCTTATAGATAGGTGAGATACTTAATTTTTGAGTATCTGTCTTTTCAAGACACCTAATAAAAAGTTGAATCAAACTAGGTATAGATTCAGTCTCTAGGTTGATTGATACTCTCATTTTGTTTTCTATAAACTGCTGTAATGAGTGTATAAACAATCAGCTGTCTTGACTATTATCAAAACTACATAAAAGAGAGTTTAGTGTTTTAAATTTTCAATAAATTGATGCCAGAATATCAAGTTATTTTGCTTTAATGTTTACATCGCATTGATGTTGAAAGAATCTATGCAGTCAGTGGAGTATGCTATAGGGAATATAAGAAATAAAAATTGTTTAATGCTGTAATTACAATCAATTATATTTTTAAAGTTATTAAATATTTGATTAATGCCATAAGAAAAATGATCAGATTTCTTATTAAATAAACAAAATTCACGTAAAAGACAATGAAATCTACTTATTCCATATTGTTCCTTAAATTGATTTTCTATAGTTATGATATTAGTAATATGAATCTCATGTATTGTTTTCCAGCCAGATATATAGGTAGGTGTGATCCAATGTAATATTACATTAATTATAACTGATTTGGAATAAAGATCTAAGCTATCCCAGTACTGTTCCAAGCTCTAATGTGCCCTTTATATGCAATCCTAGGTTTTAAGGGAACCATAAAAATTTATGTAGCATAGAATCTAATTTTTTAAATAATTTTTTTGGGAGAGGGTAGTATCAATGACCGTATATAAAACAAAATTTTAGGTAAAATTATCGTTTTAATTAAAGAGAGCCTATCCTCCATTGTGAAGAACATTTTATTCCATATTTTGATTAGTTCACTAATGGTGGTTATTAAATTATTGTAGTTTAGTTTAACAGACTCTTTCCATGTACTATTTATACTGGCACCCAGATATTCTAATACATTATTCTCCCAATTAAACAGGCTATTATCTCTTAGGTTTTTGTTGATCTTTTTGTTAATTAGTAATATTTTGGATTTATTATGATTAAATTTAAGCCCTGAAATTCTTTCAAACTTGTTTAAGGTATTTATAACATCATGCAAGGAACTAGCAATATCACCCAACTTTAACAACATATCATCAGCAAATAATTGTATTTTACAACAATAGTCCTTATTAATTTTAAAGCCTTTTATATTTTGCTTGTTTCTGATATATGTAACAAAAAGTTCCATTGAAAGAGCAAACAATAATGGTGACAAAGGACAACCTTGTCTAGTTCCCTTGAGAATTTCTAGTGGTGAGGATAGACATGATCCAATTTTCACATAAGCTTGTGCCCCACTATAAATTTTCATTAATAAGTTGACAAAATCTGAGGAGAATTCAAAACCAATCAGAATTCTTTGTAGATAAGACCAACTAATAGAATCAAAAGCCTTTTCTATGTCTAGGGTGATAATAGTTAGTTGTTTTTTTTTTTTTTTGTATTTGCATGCTATGTCTGTTAATAATAGTAATTTAATGTTAACTTGCACTTTTCTATGAAGAATGAACCATGTCTGATCATTATGTATTAGATTAGGTAATATTTATATAGCTACTATTGTCATGAAAATGTTATAATCAGTGTTTTGTAATGAAATTGGCCTATATGAATCACAATATTTGGGGTCCTTACCTTGTTTTAATATGAGGGAGATAATTGAGTAGTTCCATGATGGGGGTGTTATACATTTTTCCTTAACCATAGTAAAGGCACTCATCATTTTCTTTATTATATATTCAGGAAAAATCTCATATAGTTCAGGAATTATTCCATCCAGTCCTGGAGCTTTATTATCTTTTAATTTTTGTATTTGCTCTTTTACTTCTATTAGTGTTATTTGTTTATTTAATGTGTTATTTTGTTGCATTGACACCTTAGAAGTTATATTTTCTTGAATAAAAGTATTTATTACATTATCTGTCTCCAAAATTGGTGTGTTATTATTTATATATTTATAGTAGTTTTTGAATACTTGTAATATGCCCACTAAGTTAGATGTACTCTTAACTGAACCATCACTTTTATATGTAATATGTTTATATGTAATGTCATTAATAAGATTTTGATTGGTTTTTTTTTTTGGATCTTACTGCTATTTTATGTAGATATTTGGAATTTACAGCATAAGATTGTAATTTCAAATTTTCCAGGTTTATGGCTACCTTATAATTCAGAACTTCTAAGTATTTTTGATTTAACTTAGTAATTTCGTTATGTGCTACTTTGTTATTTGGTTTTGCGTCCAGTTTTATCTTGTCTATTTTTTTTTGTATGTCTAAACATTCTTCCACTCTCTTCTTTTTTTAAGGTACCAAGATTTTATTCTACCATATGTATCAACTTTAAAGTTGTCCCATAGTATAGTATCAGTCACTTCATCATTATCATTTGTTTCCATAAACATGTCTATTTCTTTCATTATCCATTCCCTAAAGTCTTTTAACTTAGTTATGTAAGCAGGAATTCTCTGTAGAAATCTTTAATCATCTGTATGCATAGTCAATGTAAAGTTTATAGCATTATGATCCAAAAGTGGACAAGTCATTATAGCTACGTCACTTATTTTAGAGTATATATTATTTGATACAAATACCTTATCAATGTTTGTTTGTGTACCAAACCAGTATGAATAGTGTTCTCTTAGACCATGTATATCTTTAAGGTTCGCCTGCTTTGTAAAGTCATTTAACTTCTTGGCTTGAGATGTTAGTTTTATTTTACCATTTTTAGAAGTATCATTGCCTGATAATAGGCAGTTAATATCACCTCTTGCTATAATTTCCCCTTTTGCATTTAAAGTAATCAGGTCCAGATATTTGTCAATACTCAGTCCTGGTATCCAGTATGTATTAATCAAAGTATAATACTTCCTACTGATTTCCAAAAAAAAAAAAACATGCTTAGCATCCCATCTTTATCTGAAATTGTATCTATAATTCTTGGCATAGTATAAGTATTTTTCCATAGAATAAGAGTGTCCCTTCTCTTAGTCATAAATATGAATCAGACAGAATGGTATAGCCATTGAATGAGTATTTTTGTAGATCTTTTTTTAATAGATGGGTTTCCTTTAGAAAGATGATCTGGGCTTTATGCATTTTGATATATTTAAGCAAGCCAGCTCTTTTGACATTATTGTTCAAACCATTGATATTTAATGATAAACATTTATAAGCCATTGACTATACTGTGTATGTTATTACTAACTAAAATACCTTTCTTCCGTGTTGACTTGAAATCTACTGAAAACGTACTTATCATGGATGCATAACATGTATTAAGAACTACTTTCAAAAACTCCAAACTATTTATAAGCACATACATGAAATATAAAGTTTCTGGTTTAGTTAAAAACTTAACTAAACCATCCATCCACCACTTCTCCAGTACCAAAAGACACAAATTATCCATCTCTGCTTAGAATATAGTATAAAAACAAAAAAGAAAAGCATTATGAAAGCAACTAAAGAAATCTGAATCCATGATATATACATTAGAATGACAGTGTCCTATATATCTGAAGCTATATGAATATATCACATATGATAATAGCACCTCTAATATGTAGATATGCCAGAAATACACATCAGATCAAAGTATGTATAAACATTAGAAGCTGAAGGTTAAGAAGATTGTCAATATTTCCAAGACTTTTCAAGAAACATCAGATGATTTAACCATTTTATCAGTCATTTGTCTAACATTTTTCATGTAAGGATCTGTTGAATATATATATATATATATATATATATATATATATATATATATATATATATAAACACTTATTACAACATAACTATTATATTTTGTAATTATACACATATTACTCAGGTCTATATTACAACATCGAACTAGAACAAGTTTGATCTTTGTAATATCGAACCCTAAAGTCCGAAAGTTGAAAATACCAAAGCCACGGCACATCGACTTTTTTCCCCAGGGAAAAAATTGGTGGGCCGTATTTGGGGCTTTGCTATTTCCTCCACTGTGGTGCGATCTCGAAGTTGGTATATTTAAGTAGGGGTGTGTGGGGGGCACAGCCCCCCCACGTTGGGGGTGTGAGGGGGAAAAGCCCCCTACTTTAGTCTAAGTTTAAGGTTGAGGGGTTTTTTTGTCACGGAACAGCGATTTTTTTTTCCCTGGGAAAAAAAATCGCTGTTCTGTGTTTTCGGTTTTGTTGGGTTTCGGACTTTAGGGTTTGATATTACAATGATCAAACTTTTGTTAGTTTGATGTTGTGATATAGACCCATATTACTCATATGTATTACAATATCTATGTTGACATCTTTCATCAGAAAGGTGAGAGAGAGAGAGAGAGAAAAAATGGGGGCCTCATAACCCTCGGTTTAGTTACTAAAGGTTTAGTTATATAGCATGTCTCATGTTAATATGCATAATGAGTTTTCTAATGCAACTCCTAGTTCACTTGATGTCATTTAGTTACTAATAGTGTCACTGAATCTGCAGAATGTATGCATCTATAAGAGAACATAGGCATTTTCAAAGGAGTTAAACACTTTTATCAGAAATAATTATTTACCATTTAAAGTATCTAGTGAAGGATAACAGAATTTCAAGAGAAAAGAATTCTAAGTACAACCATTTAACAAGTTCAAAAGGTCAAATGATGTCATCGCTGTTGTTTCCTCAAGCTGCAGCTTCATAAGCTTGTTAAAAAGTATCTAAATGGGCTCATGCACAACAGAAGTTGTCTCTAGTTAAGAAAAAAAGCATTTTCGGTGGGAAATTCAGATCTTGAAACTGAGTTTACAGAAAGCAAAAAAAAAAAAAAACGCTCAAGCTGCCTTGTCAGTGCATGTCATGAATCTCCACAATGAGAACAGTTACACAGAAAACCAGTTTCCTCACAAAACTTCAACATCATGAAAAAATAATCCTTTTATACAAAAACAGCTATTTAGAAGTAACAACAGCTGCCTCAAATCAGAAATCATAGTATAACATATCAATAATTTACCCATCAGTTAAAAAAGGGAACCTAGTATGTGTATATATATATATATATATATATATATATATATATATATATTAATGTTTAACTGTATCTAAACAAAGAGTCTAAAACATCTAGTTAGAAACACCTTGTTACCCCACCACTGACCCACTAGAAAAAATGCACTTTGGTACTGAGTCAAATTCTTCTATTACTAAAGAATTAGAAGACATACATCATTTGTAGTTATTTAAAAGGGAAAGGTATGTAAAGTACTTATAATGGGGAAAAGACAGAAAACAAACATTGGTAACAAAAAAGAATAGGAAGAAAGGAGAGAGAGAGAGAGAGAGAGAGAGAGAGTGAGAAAGAGAGAATGTTATTTAAATAGCACTATACGTAGTTAGAAGAAGTAGATATAGAATGGAAAAGAGAAAGTTAATAATAAAAATGATTCACATTACCTTACAACATAGAAACTTTCCAGAATCAAATATATTATGATTCATAAAACAAAGCATTTAAAATTAGAAGGAATGTATTCATTTGTCATTTAGTTTCTTAGTTTTTTTTTTTTTTTTGCTCCTTCCTTCACAGGCCATCCATTTTTTGTTGCCTGTCTCTTCAAATACTGGGATGACCATTCCATTTCTTCTATGTCCGACAGTATTTTCTTCTTTTGGATAAATTTTACTGCTTCTTCTAGGGAATCAAAGATTTTCACTCCTTCTGGCAATGTGATTTTTATTCTTGCAGGAAAAAGAATTTGAGCTTTAATATTGGCTTTTTTTCAAGGACTTACTTAGAGGAACACACTCCTTTCTTCTGGCTATGACTGTAGAGGTGTAGTCAATGTCAAAATGAATAACTTTTTCACCCATCTTGATAGGGGAATTAGTCCAAGCTGATTTCGGCACTAAGTCCTTGTCTTGCAAGGAAAGAAATCTAACTATTATAGACCTGGGGTTAGATGAACTCAGAGATGAAGCTGGATTTGCCAGGGACCGATGAGCCCTCTCAATTCCAGAAGAGAGGGATTTGGGCATGTTTAGTGCTGATGGAAACCACGTATTGAGGAACTGAATCATGTTAGCACCCTCTTCTTTCTCAGGAATTCCATATATTCTTATGTTATTCCTCCTTGATCTACTTTCAAGGTCTTCCAGTTTCTCAATCAGCCTGGTGTTTTGTTTCAGAAGAAATTCATTGTGATGTTCATTTTCTGTCACTCTAGTGTGCAAGTTAGTTACTATTTCCTCTAAGGCAAGAATCTGTTCAGATTGTTTTTTTTACTATTCCATTTAGAAGTTCCAGTTGTTTGCTGCATTCGTGTTTGATAGTATCCATTTTGTTTTTGAATTTGTTCATTTTTAGTGACAGCTCTTGGATGTTTGTTATTATAAGATGTAATTCTTTCTTCACTGCACTCTCCTGGTGTGGGTTCTTCACGTTGCTCATGTTTTTAGTGATAGTTCTTGGATGTTTGTTATTATAAGATGCAGTTCTTTCTTCACTGCACTCTCCTGGTGTGGGTTCTTCACGTTGCTCATGTTTTTAGAGACAGTTCTTGGATGTTTGTTATTATAAGATGTAGTTCTTTCTTCACTGCACTCTCCTGGTGTGGGTTCTTCGAGTTGCTCATGTTTTTAGTGACAGTTCTTGGATGTTTGTTATTATAAGATGTAGTTCTTTCTTCACTGCACTCTCCTGGTGTGGGTTCTTCACGTTGCTCATGTTTTAGTGACAGTTCTTGGATGTTTGTTATTGTAAGATGTAGTTCTTTCTTCACTGCACTCTCCTGGTGTGGGCTCTTCACGTTGCTCATGTTTTTAGTGACAGTTCCTGGATGTTTGTTATTATAAGATGTAGTTCTTTCTTCACTGCACTCTCCTGGTGTGGGTTCTTCACGTTGCTCATGTTTTTAGTGACAGTTCTTGGATGTTTGTTATTATAAGATGTAGTTCTTTCTTCGCTGCACTCTCCTGGTGTGGGTTCTTCACGTTGCTCATGTTTTTAGTGACAGTTCTTGGATATTTGTTATTGTAAGATGTCATTCTTTCTTCACTGCACTCTCCTGGTGTGGGTTCTTCACGTTGCTCATGTTTTTAGTGACAGTTCTTGGATGTTTGTTATTATGAGATGTGGTTCTTTCTTCACTGCACTCTCCTGGTGTGGGTTCTTCACGTTGCTCATGTTTTTAGTGACAGTTCTTGGATGTTTGTTATTATAAGATGTAGTTCTTTCTTCACTGCACTCTCCTGGTGTGGGTTCTTCACGTTGCTCATGTTTTAGTGACAGTTCTTGGATGTTTGTTATTATAAGATGTAGTTCTTTCTTCACTGCACTCTCCTGGTGTGGGTTCTTCACATTGCTCATGTTTTAGTGACAGTTCTTGGATGTTTGTTATTATAAGATGTAGTTCTTTCTTCACTGCACTCTCCTGGTGTGGGGTCTTCGAGTTGCTCATGTTTTTAGTGACAGTTCTTGGATGTTTGTTATTATAAGATGTAGTTCTTTCTTCACTGCACTCTCCCGGTGTGGGTTCTTCACGTTGCTCATGTTTTTAGTGACAGTTCTTGGATGTTTGTTATTATGAGATGTGGTTCTTTCTTCACTGCACTCTCCTGGTGTGGGTTCTTCACGTTGCTCATGTTTTTAGTGACAGTTCTTGGATGTTTGTTATTATGAGATGTGGTTCTTTCTTCACTGCACTCTCCTGGTGCGGGTTCTTCACGTTGCTCATGTTTTTAGTGACAGCTCTTGGATGTTTGTTATTATAAGATGCAGTTCCTTCTTCACTGCGCTCTCCTGCTGTGGGTTCTTCGAGTTGCTCATCTTGAGATCTCCAGTAGAAAACTTCTTGACAGGAATAATTAAAAAATTCTATTGACTATGTATTAATTTTTAGAAAATAATAAAAAGTCTATGTTAATCTAACTTTTAGTATACTTTCAGTTATATTTTTCTAAAAATTAAAGTATAATTCCTGTCAGGATATTAAAATCTAAGCAGAGCTATGGATTTCTGCTGCTAACAGACTGCCATCATGGCCACGCCCCTTGTGTAGTGACTTTCTGACCTGCTAGTAATTCCATACAAAGCAAGTGTGTGAAGAAGGTTGGAGCATTAGTAGACACACTCTTCTGTTCCTTTGTCAGCTTCTGGTTTAATATATACTAATTTCTGAATACTGCTAAACAAATGCATTATTTTTTTATGAGTGGGCTGCTTGTACATCTGTAGAAGCATGAATGATGCAAAATTTAAAAATTAGTGCACACTGATGTCCCTTTTCCCTGGCACAGCTTTCTTTATTTTAAATATGAGCCAGGAGCTGGAGGCATAGTTCTCCAATCGAATGTAAGTTAGAGAGAAACACAAATACAAGCATTAGTTTATCCTGGTAGCTGAAACAAGACAGGAACTGTAGATTTACAGGATATTTAAAAGTAAAATGACACTGTGGATGGGAATGAAAGTGATGTGTCATAGCGGAAGTGACTTCTCTCAGCTTAACTCGGACCCTAATTTTAAGCACTGGGATTGTCCCTTTAAGACAGATTCCAAACATCACTGTGCAATTCTTGATTTTAATGTGCTAACAAACTCTTGTAAGTATTATGGTGTTGTTTTTGTCATCATTGCAAATATAGAATTTTTGTGATGATAGGTTTGCTAATTGTTTTGCACAGAGTAAATGTTCAGGAAGCATGTATGTGTGACAGCTAGTAAATGTGGCATATATGGGGTCTAGTATATAATACATGAAATATCTTGTATTTTGTAGCTTTAGAAAATAGGATTTATAGCAAGCAATGTGGTTGCAACTCAAAAAATGAAGTTTTCAAATCCTAGAGAACAAGATAACCTAACCCCCTATATATAGTCCATTCTTCCATTTTACTAATTACTGTTTCATGACTGGTCCTATTATTTCAATGTCTGCATACCTACAGGAGGCCAAAGTGAAATTCCCTGAGCATCAACTGCCCAAAGCACAAGATGACAAGCAACACAACAATGATCACTGTTTTCCAAAGGAAATCATTAACAGTGCGATTTATTAAGAGTACTCCGGCAGCAATTCCTTTGTTTTAGGAGACCTCTGGAGTTGGTGCATATAGATAGATAGATAGATAGATAGATAGATCAGATATATATATATATATATATATATATATATATATATATATATATATATGTGTGTGTGTGTGTGTGTGTGTGTGTGTGTGTGTGTAAATAAAAATTGGCCTCGTTCCAAGTCAGACTTTCCACCTTAACAAATGTTAAATAAAAAAAAAAAAAAAAAAAATATATATATATATATATATATATATATATATATATATATATATATATAATTTATATGGATCCCCTTCAAAACATTGAATACTCACATTATCAAATCCCAC